>NC_048223.1:4418242-4439658 GCF_002007445.2 Ailuropoda melanoleuca
ACTGGTATCCAAGATCTACAAAGAACTTCTCAAACTCAATACACGAGAAACAAATAAACAAATCATAAAATGGGCAGAAGATATGAACAGACACTTTTCCAATGATGACATACAATTGGCTAACAGACACATGAAAAAATGTTCAAAATCATTAGCCATCAGGGAAATTCAACATCAAAGCACACTAAGATACCACCTTACGCCAGTTAGAATGGCAAAAATTGACAAGGCAAGAAACAACAATTGCTGGAGAGGATGTGGAGAAAGGGGATCCCTCCTACATTGTTGGTGGGAATGCAAGTTGGTACAGCCACTCTGGAAAACAGTGTGGAGGTCCTAAAAAGTTAAAAATTGAGCTACCCTATGACCCAGCCATTGCAATACTGGGTATTTACCCCAAAGATACAGATGTAGTGAAAAGAAGGGTCATATGCACCCCAATGTTCATAGCAGCATTGTCCACAATCGTGGAAGGAACCGCGATGCCCTTCAACAGATGACTGGATTAAGAAGTTGTGGTCCATATATACAATGGAATATTACTCAGCTACCAGAAAGAACGAGTTCTCAACATTTGCTGCAACATGGACGGCACTGGAGGAGATAATGCTAAGTGAAATAAGTCAAGCAGAGAAAGACAATTATCATATGATTTCTCTCCTATGGAACATAAAAACTATGAAGATCGGTAGGGGAAGAAAGGGATAAAGAAAGGGGGGTTAATCAGAAGGGGGAATGAAGCATGAGAGACAATGGACTCTGAGAAACAATCTGAGGGCTTCAGAGGGGAGGGGAGTGGGGGAATGGGATAGACTGGTGATGGGTAGTAAGGAGGGCACATATTGCATCGTACACTGGGTGTTATACACAGCTAATGAATCATCAAACTTTACATCAGAAACAAGAGATGTACTGTATGGTGACTAACATAATATAATAAAAAAAACATTAAAATTTTAAAAAAAAGAAATAAAGAGCAACTAACATATAGGCACAGTTCCAGCCACCCAGCAATAGTCACCAAGCACACAGCCTCTATAGAGTACACAATGAACAAGACCACTTTTTCAAACTTATAAATAACTATTTTGTTTAAAAAAAGTCAGCCAAATGGTGGGACAGAGGAATATGCTCCAAAAGAATGAACACGAAAAATCCTCAGAAAAAGAAACAGAGATAAACAATATGCCTGATAAATAATTTAAAGTAGTGATTGTAAAGATATTCACTGGGCTGGAGAAAAGAGTGAAGGATCTCAATGAAGCTTTGAAAAAAGAGATCGAAAATATTGAAAGAACCCATCAGACCTGAAGAATACAATAACTGAAATAAAACACACACACACACACGAGGTAATCAACAGTAGATTAGAGGATGCATAAGAATGTATCGGTGCTCTGGAAGGGTAATGGGAAGTATTCAAGCTGAACAGCAAAAAGATATGTATATATATATTTAAGTGAGAATAGATTAGGAGATATCTTGGGCAACAACTGAACAACCATTCACCTTATAGGGTCCCAAAAGGAGAAGAAGAGAGAGAAAGGTGTAGAAAATTTATTTGAGGAAATAACTGAAAACTTCCCTAATGTAGGGAAGGAAATAGACATCCAAGTCCAAGAATCAGAGAGAATTCCAAACAAGATGAACCCTCGGAGGGCCACACCATGGCGTGTAAAAAATAAATGTCAAAGTTTAAAGATAAAGAGAATCTTAAAAGCAGCAAGAGAGAAACAAAAATTTACCTACAAGTTACCTTATACGGTAAACCTATAAGCCTATCAGCTAATTTTTTAGTGGAGACTTTGCAAGTCAGAAGGGAGTGGCATGATATATTCAAAGTGTTGAAAGAAAAAAAAAAAAACCCTACAACCAGGAGTACTTTACCCAGCAAGGTTATCATTCAGGTTTGAAGGTAAGATAAAGGGTTTCCCAAGTAAAAATAAATGAGTTTATCGCCACTAAACCAGCCTTATAAGAAATGTCGAAGTACCTTCTTTTAGTGGAAAATAAATGTCCATAATTAGACATAGTCCATATTATGAATAAGAAGATGTAAAATATGGCAACATGTACACAAAACATAGAAAAAGGAGTGAAAAGTTTTAAGAGAAGGTGAAAAACAAAACAAGCTTTCTTCTTTTTCATTTTCTTTCTTTTTTTTCTTCTAGAATCTGTTTGAACTGCAATGACCATCAAAAAAATATAGACTGCTATTTATATAGGATGTTATAAACAAACTTCATGGTAACCACAAATCCCAAACCTATGTTACATACACAAAAAGTAAAGGGAAGGAATGCCAAACCTAATGCTATAGAAGCTCATCAACCAAAAAGAGCAAGAAAAGAAGAAAGGAGAGAAGAAGTACTATAAAGCCAACCACAAAACACATTTTAAAATGGCAATAAGTACATACCTACCAATAATTACTTTGAATACAAATTGACTAAATATTCCAATGAAAAGACACAGCATGGTGGAATGGATCATAAAACAAGACCCCTGTGTATGCTGCCTATAAGAGACACAACTCAAGCCAAAGACACATATGGAGTGAAAATGAAGGGATGGAAAAATATTTCCATGCAAAATGAAAGTGGAAAAAAAAAAGCTGGAGTAGCAATACTTGTATCAGACAAAATAGAGTCTAAAACTAAGACTGTAACAAGAGACAAGGGCATTACAAAATGATAAAGACATCAATCTAAAAAAAGGATAACCATTATAAATATCTATGCACCCTACACTAGAACACCTAAATGCATAAAGGAAATATTAATGGACACAAAGAAAAAATAATGGTAAAACAATAATAGGGGACTTTAATACATACATCAATGGATAAGTCATCCAGACAGAAAATCAATGAGGAAACAATGTGTTTGAGGCACATTGGATTTGATGGACATAACAAATATATAAAGAACATTCCATTCAAAAAATAAAACCAGAATACACATTCTTTTATAGTGAACATGGAACATTCTCCAGAATAGATCACATATTAGACCATAAGACTAGACTCAATAAACTTAAGAAGATTGAAATCATATCATGCATTATTTTCTGCTCACAACAGTATGAAACTAGAAATCACGAAAGGAAAAAATGCAAACGTGACTAAACAACATGATACTGCACAACCCATGGCTCACAAAGCAATCAAGAAATACATTTAAAAAATACATGCAAACAAATGAAAATGAAAAAAAATGGTGCAACATCTTTGAGACACAGCAAAAGCAGTTCTAAGAGGGAAGTGAATAGAGATACAGACCTACCTCAAGAAAAAGGAATAGTTCAAATAAGCAATCTAACCTTCCACCTAAAGAAAGTAGGGGGGGAAATAACAACCAAAAAAAACCCCCAAAGCCCAAGATGAGAAGAACAAAGGAAATCATGAAGATTGTAAATGATATAAAGGCTAGAAAAAAAAAGAGGAAATCAATAAAACCAGAAGTTTGGTTTTGAAAACATAAACAAAATTGGCAATCCCATAGCGAGACTCATCAATAAAAAAGAGAAAGGATCTGGATAAATAAAATCAGGAATGAGAAAGAAACAACTGACATCACAGAAATACAGAGGATTATAAAAGAATATTATGAAAAACTATATTCCAACAAACTGGACAACCTAGAGGAAATGGAAAAATTCCTAGAAACATACAATCTTCCAACACTGAACCACGACAAATTAGAAAATCTAAACAGAACAATTACAAGTAACAAAATTGAATTGGTAATAAAAAAACGACCAAAACATAAAAGTCCAGGACCAGATGTACTCAAAACTGAATTCTTTCAGACATTTAAAGAATAGTTAATACCTATTCTACTCAAACTATTCCAAAAAATAGAAGAGGATGGAAAGCTTCCAAATACATTCTATGAGGGCAGCATTATCCTAATGTTAAAAGTAAAGACACCAAAAAACAAACACACTCACACAAAAACAAACAAAACCCAAAACCAAAAAAAAAAAAAAACAACAAAAAAAACCCTATAAAACAATATCCATGGTGAACATCAATGCAAAAATTCTCAACAAAATGCTAGTAAACTGTATACAACAAAAAATTAGAAAGTCAGCACCATCAGGTGGGATTTATCCAGGGATGGATGGTTCAGTATTCACCAATAAATGTCACACACCACATCAACAAAATGAAGAATAGAAATCGTATAATCTTGTCAATAGACATAGAAAAAGCATTTAACAAAGTACAACATACATTCATGATAAAAACTCTCAACAAAGGTCTAGAGGGAACATACCTCAACATAATAAAGGCCATATATAAAAACCCACAGCTAACATCACACTCAGTGGTGAAAAACTGAGAACTTTCCCTCTAAGGTCAGGAGCAAGACAAGGATGTCCACTCTTGTCACTTTTATTCAACATAGTACTGGAAGTCCTAGCAACAGCAATCAGATAAGAAAAATAAATGAGGCATCCATATTGGTAAAGAATTTAAACAGTCACTATTTGCAGATGACATGATACTATATATAGAAAATCCTAAAGATCCCACTGAAAAAACTACTAAAAATAATAAATTCAGTAAAGTGGCAGGATACAAAATTAATACCCAGAAATCAGTAGGGTTTCTAAACATTAGTATTGCAGTAGAAGAAAGAAATTTTTAAAAACACAATTTACGTTTGCATCAAAAAGAACAACATACCTAGGAATAAACTTAACCAAAGAGGTGTAAAACCTATACTTCAAAAACTATAAAACACTGATGAAAGGAATTGAAGATGACACAAACAAATGGAAAGATATTCCATGCTCATGTATTGGGAAACAAATATCATTTAAATGTTCATACAACCCAAAGCAATCTACAAACTCAATGCATTCCTTATCAACATAGCAACAGCATTTTTCCCCAAACAAGAACAAAGAATACTAAAATTTGTATGGAACCACACAAGCCAAAACAAGCTTGAGAAAGAAGAGCAAAGCTGTAGGTATCATTATACAAGACTTCAAGATATACTACAAGGCTATAATATCGAAATAGTATGGTACTAAAAAAAATAGGCACCTAGGTTGATAGAACAGAATAGACTCCAGAAATAAACCCACAGTTATATGGCCAATTAATCTATAACAAAGGAGGCAAGAATATACAATGAGGAAAAGACAGTCTCTTCAAATGGTATTGGGAAAACTGGACAGCTGCATGCAAAAGAATGAAACTGGAGCAGTTTCTAACACCATATGCAAAAATAGACTCAAAATCAATTAAAGATCTAAAATGTGAGACCTGAAACCATCAAAATCCTAGAGGAGAGCACAAGCAGTAATTTCTCTGACACTGGCCATAGCACCATTCTTCTAGATATGTCTCCTCTGTCAAGGGAAACCAAAGCAAAGATAAAATATTGACACTACATCAAAATAAAAAGCCCCTGCACAACAAAAGAAACCATCAACAAAAGACAACCTACTGAATGGGAGAATATATCTGAAATGATATATCCAATAAGGGGTTAATATCCAAAATATATAAAGGAACTATACAACTCAACACTAACAAAACAAACAATCTGATTAAAAAATGAGCAGAGGACCTATTAGACATTTTTCCAAAGAAGACATACAGATGGCCAACAGACACATGGAGAGGTGTTCAGGATCACTAATCATTAGGTAAATGCAAATCCAAACCACAATGATCATCCCCTTACACCAGTAAAAATGGTTAAAATCAAAATGACAAGAAATAACACCTGTTGGTGAGGATGTGGAGAAGAAGGAACATTTGTGCACTGTTGGTGGGAATGTAAATTGGCTCAGTCACTGTAGAAAACTGGAGTTTCCTCAAAAAACTAAAAATAAAAATACTGTGTAATATAGTAATTCCACTACTGGGTATTTGCCCAAATAAAATGAAAACAGTAATTTGAAAAAATTTATGTTCCCCTATATTTATTGCAGCATTATTTACAATAGCCAAGATACGGAAGCAACTTAAGTGTCCATCAATATACAAATGGATAAAAAGTGATAAACACACACACACACACACACACACACACACACACTGTGGAATATTACTTAGCCATAAAAAGGATGGGATTGTACCATTTGAAACAACATGGATGGACCTACAGGGTATTATGCTAAGTGATAAAAGAATCAGAAAGACAAATACCAAGTTATTTCACTCATACATGGAATCTTAAAAAATGAATAAACAAAGTAACACAGAATCAGACCTATAAATACAGAAAATAAACTGATAGTTGTCAGAGGAGAAGGGGGTAGAGTATTGGGCAAAATGAAGTAAAGGAAGTGGGAGTACAGGCTTCCAGTTATGGAATGAATAAGTCATAGAAATAAAAAGCATAGTATAAGAAATACAGTCAATGGTAATGTAATAGTGATGTCACAGAACAGATGGTATAATGCATTAAATATAGCATAATGGGTAAATTTGTCAAATCACTAAGTATAGCAGTGAATACAGCATGATGGGTATGCTGATTATAGCATAATGGGGTGAATATAGCATAATGGGTAAATTTGTCAAATTGCTAGGTTGTACATCTGTAATGCAATACTGTGTGTCAACTATACTAAAAATAAACTAACAATGACAACAAAAATAAGAATGGATTTTTAAAAATTCATGTTTCTGTCCATTTCATATTTTTAAAATTACCTGTGTACAGTGTCTTTTTCAGATATCTACATGTTTTTAGATATTATTAATGAAACCTAAAACATTTCATCTTCTTGGATGGCTTGATTAACTTGTGGTTATTTTTGTTTTTAGATAACGTCTAAGCTGTGGTTCTATGTTGGACTGACTGTAAGGTCAATGAAGCTCAATCAATTTTGATGGAAGCAAAATTTACTGTACATGATTTCACTAAATTCCAAGTTTATAGGAAACTAACATGGTAAACACATACAGGAATGCTTTAAAGATCATAACCTTTTCCTTTTCAGGTTCCAAAAGATCTATCTGGCCATGGCTGAACACGCCCCATATTTACTTGATTAAACATAAAAATATTCAGCCTTCCCCTCAAACAAAGATGTGATTTCAAATCTCTTCCAGAACTTTCAGCACAACATGGGAGATCCCTTTGTATAAAATTTACAATGGATTCGATCATGTTGTATTTTACTTATTTCTTAAATTCTTATATTTCTTTTCCTGGACTGAGTTTTCATTATTTTACAAAATGAACCTGAAAGCTAGGACAATCCTTGCCCTAGGGATTGCTGAAAGGTGAATGAACAGGTTTAAGCATTAAGTTGAAGACAACTTAAAGATATTTTTTTTATCCCCAAGTTTATGTGTCTTATTTAAAATAAATATTGACTTTTTCAGACTCTTTCATTTAGTGTTATTATATGGTAACAGAATATACACAGTCACAGAAAGGAAAATTCTACTGCTTTGTGTATCTAATTTCAGTAATGACTCTTATGATAGCATCAGCTCTATAACAGCAGAAAGTATGTTTAACTCAATAGAAGTATTTCCCCCAAAGAAAGTACTCAGAATATTAAAAATTAAAAAGACAAAACTATTGTTTACAGTTCATATGAACTAAATTAATTATGTTTGACATCAACTTTGAAAATCTGGTAACTATTTTAGTTCTGTACGTACGTTTATCCATTCAACTATTCACCTACTACTCAGTGCTCTCCTAAAACTCTGTTGGACATTGGATCTGAGAAGAGAAATAAAACCTCATTCTTGATTTCAAAGAACAATTATCAACCAATCCACTAACTAACCAATATGCCTGTTATATAAAGACATTATTTTTATGTGATATAGAGAAATTATTATATAGTTTTAAAATATTAGTAGTCATGATACAAATAATAGCTAATAAGCTCTGCTTTTTCCTTTCATTGTATTAAGTATTTTACTCAGATTAGAGTAATTTTATGAGGTAGATTCTATCGTTATCCCCATTTTAAATTTCAAGACCCAAAGTATTAGAGGGATGAAGTAGCTCAGGCAGTAGAGTTGCAAGAAACAAATCCTGTATATTCTTGAAGCTATTCCACAGCTAGCTAGTTACTCTTACTATATCAGTCATTGGGAATGTGTGCATAGATTTTGGATTAATTGTGAGAACATGACAGGAAGAAAAGGGAAATGAGAAAAAACTGTCAATATAAACTCTAGAAAGAGCTTTTTTTTTTTTTTTAAATAGTAAGATATACCATTATACATCTATTAAACTGGCCAAAATTAGAACACTGACAAAATCAAAGGCTGGAGAGGCTGTGAAGCAGCAGGAACTGTTTTACATTCTGGTTGGAACGCCAAATGGTACAGTCATTTTGGAAGAAAGTTTGGTGGTTTCTTACAAAACTAAACTTATTCAAACCACACACTCCAGCAGTCATGCTCCTTGGTATTTATCCAAGTGAGATGAATATTTATGCCTACACCAAAACCTGCATGTGGATGTTTATAGGAGCTTTTTCATAATTGCCCAGAGTGGGAAGCAACAAAGATGTCCTTCAGTAGGTGAATGGATAAATACACTGTGGTACATCCATACAATGGGATACTATTTAACACTACAGTGAAATGAGCTATCAAATCAGGAAAAGACATGGAGGAACCTGAAAGGCACCTTATTAAGTGAAAGAATCTCATTTGAAAAGGCCATATACTGTATAATTCCAACTATATGACATTCTAGAAGAGGTAAAACTATGGAGAATAAGATCAGTGGTTATGAGGAGTAGAAAAGGAGAGAGATGAATAGGCAGAGCACAGATAATTTCTACGGCAGTGAAAATATTCTGCATGATATAATGATGGATGCAGGTCATTACACATTTTTTCCAAACCCATAGAACATACAGTGCCAAGAGTAAACCGTAATGTATACTATGGACTCTGGAGTGATTGTGAAGTGTCAATGTAGGTTCATTCTTGGTACAAAATGTACCATTCCGGCGAATGATGTTAATAGTGGAGGAGCCTATGCATGTGCGGGGCAGGGCAAATCTCTGTACCTTTCTTCCTTTCAATTTTAGTATAAACTAACACTTCTCTAAAAAATAAAGTCTTGAAATATTGAGATAGCTTTAATAATGTAATTCATGCTAGATTAATTGTAATAATGATTAAAATGAAGATTTGAAACTAAATAGCAGTTAAGGATTTTTATGACTCTGTTTGTTTTGATTGCACGTACACACACATACTCCTAATATGATTCAAATAAGGACATTGAAAACATCCTATTCATGAAATAAAGATTTTTCCCCCCACATCTCCCATGTAAGATTCTTAGCTCTCAGTTAGCCTCATTCTTGATTTGAAAAAGTAGATAAGATTGACTGCCATAAACAGACAATGAATGTTGAACCCAAAATAACTAATTAGACAAAATATCAGTGCATGGTATAAGTGTAAGATGTATATATATCATCGTATTAACAATTTTAGGTCATTCAGTAGAAAGAAGGATAACTCAGTAGCTCAGGGTTGCATTTTATGATAGCAATGTACATCAGCTAACACCCCTTTAAAAAAAAATCTAAAGTAGTATGCCTGGAGCTCCTACATTAATCCATATAAATGCCAGCTACATAATTGTCCTTACTTTCTTTTTCAAAATAACCCAGCAACATAATTTTGAGAATAAAATTTTACATTTTAACTAGCATTTGAGACTTACTAGTTCAATTCTTCCCGTTCTGTGGGATGTTGACATCTTTTAGTATTTTAGAGTAATATTTTTACCAAGTTTTTATATTTTAGTTCATAAATTTCTTCCTAGTTTCTTGCAGATCATGTTAGCAATGGAGTTCTAAAATAAGATATTGCACATTTTTCATGTTCTTAGCTTGGGGAATGAAATTTGTACCCTTTTAACCTTTGTATCTTAAATTCTATTGAAATTTAATTCTTATTTAACAAATAATCTTCCCTGCTTACTTATTGTTTAATCCCTGAAATAATCTTTGAAAATGAGAAAGATCAATGTTAGAGGCCAAATTCCTAGTTATGAATATAATTCCCACATTAATGAAGATCCAGAAAAAGACAGTGGGAGCTGAGAACGAATGTTGATTACATGGTTTACAAACAGACGGTTGAGACAAGGTCACAAAGATGTATTTTTAGAATAATAATGATTTCAAAAGTCTCAAATCAAATACCTATCCCTAGTGCTCAATAATGCCAATTCTACTTCAGTATGTACCAGCATTTCTCATAAGGTGCTCAATAAATATTTGTTCAAAAAGATGATGAAACATGGGTAGCTTTCACATAAAACATTAAGGTATACACTTGCTGAATAAATTTACAAGCTTACATTATAAATATTTTTGGAATATGAAATATATGGCTATACTATAATTTTTTGGGAAACTAAAATTTTCTTCTTAAAGACTTATTTAATGCCCTCCCTCTTTCATTTTAAATTTTAATTTCGTAGTTAATTTTACAAAATGAAAAATGCTAAAAACATTATTAGTATGTTTACCAGAGATAATTACTGATGCTTTTGTATCAATAATTATGATTGTATTTGTTTTCTATTGCTAAGTTTATGTTTATATTTTGGTTATATAAAATATCTATAATATTCAACTATATTAATTTATAGTCTATACCAATTATCAGTTCTTCAATCTGACCAGTTTCTCTTATTTATATGCCAATTTTCTAATTTTGATACTGAAAGGAATGCCAAGCAAACAAACTGATAATGATAGGGTTCAAGTGGGAATGAGGAGTTTTGTTTTTTAAAATACACATCGAGGGGCTCCTGGGTGGCACATCGAGCCAGGGTTCAAGTGGGAATGAGGAGTTTTGTTTTTTAAAATACACATCGAGGGGCTCCTGGGTGGCACATCGAGCCCCACATCAGGCTCCTCCGCTATGAGCCTGCTTCTTCCTCTCCCACTCCCCCTGCTGTGTTCCCTCTCTCACTGGCTGTCTCTATCTCTGTCAAATAAATAAATAAAATCTTTAAAAAAAAACACACATCGAAATAATTTTATTTTAAATGAAAAAAAATAATCTCATAATATAAGCAAATTTGACATCTCTTATTAAATACAGCATTAAAATATAAGTATTAATATTCTATAAAGGCTTTTCCCTATATTTGCATATTATTTCACTGTAGCAGTTTAACAACAAGTGATTTCTGCACTTGTTAAATTTTTAGATTTTTGAAAAATGGAAAAATGACAACTTTTATCATAGTTTGTTTTATAGAAACAGACAATGTTAGCAGTCCATTTTGTTGTTTGTTTGGTGTACCTTTTTTATCACTTCACTTTTAACCTATCTTTGTATTTAAAATGGATTTCATTTTTTAAAATACTTTTGTTAAGATAATTTACATACTATAGAATTTATGCATTTCAAGTGCACATTTCAATGAATTTTAGTATATTTACAGTTGTATAACTATCATGATAGTCTAATTCTAGAACATTTTCTTCACCATTAAAGAAACCTCATATCCACTTACAGACAATCCTTACCCCCATATCCAATGAGGTGCATTTCTTTCCTTTTTATTAAAAATTTTATTTAATTAATTAATTAATTTGTGAGAGAGTAGGGGAGGAGCAGAGGGAGAAGGACAAGCAGACTCCATGCTTGGTGTGGAGCCTGATGCAGGGCTTGATCCCACGACCCTGAGATCATGACCTGAGTTGAAATCAAGAGTTGGATGCTTAACTGACTGAATTACCCAGGCACCCCCAATAAAGTGCATTTCTTATAGACACTTTAACTTGGGAATTGCTTTCCTATGCAGTCCAAATATCTCTATGGTATAATTGGAGTGTTTAGTTCATTTATATGTAATGCAATTATTGATATGCTTGAGTTTAAACATTTTGCTACTTATTTTTTAAAAGTCCTAAATCTATTAAAGTAAATGAATTTGTAATTTAAAAATCCTTCCTAAAAGGAAATTTCAGTCAAAGATAACTTTTATGGCTAAGTCTACCACTCTATGACATAATTGAAAATCAAAATACTTTATGAAAATTTTCCCAACTAGTTTTATCAGGCTGGCATTACCCTGATATCAGAATCAGACCAAGATAGTTCAAAAATATATATGGACCAATATTCCTCAATCATACTAATTATACGAGTGATCATAGATTTAAAAATTATAAGCAAAATTTTGGGGAAAAAATGAATCAAACATTTTATAAGACAGATAATGCACCATGGCACATTATCTTAGAAATTTTAAGTTGGGACACCTGGTGGCTCAGTCAGTAGAGCACTGGATTCTTGGTTTTGGCTCAGCTCATGATCTCATGGCTGTGAGACAGAGATCCACATTGGTCTCTGAGTTCAGGGGGGAGTCTGCTTGAGATTCTTTTCCTCTCCCTCTGCTCTTCCCCCTGCTCACACTCTCCATCACTCTCAGAAAATAAATAAAACTTAAAAAAAAAAAGGAAAAGATATTTTAGGTTAAATAACATTAGAAAATTGATCAATGTAAGGGAGCCTGGGTGGCTCAGTCAGTTAAGTGTCCAACTCTTGATTTTTGTTCACGTCATGATCTCAGGGTCATGAGGTCAAGCCCCGCATTAGGCTCCATGCTGGGCATGGAGGCTGCTTAAGATTCTCTCTCCCCTTTTTCTCCCTTTGCCCCTCCCCTGCTCGCTCCCTCTAAAAAAATAAAATAAAATAAAATAAAATAAAATAAAATAAATCAATGTAAATTACCACAGTAACAGAAAAATTGAGCAAAAGCACTTGGCAATTCTCAATAAATTTGGAAGAGGATGAAATAAAACTCAATACATAAAATCTTTCAGCAGACTAGAAATTAGAAACAGGAAAAATCAGCCAATCTGATTAAAGGTATTCATGAATGAAAGTCCTTTGCCTCTCTAATACTTAATGGCAAATATTGAACATTTTCCTCTGAGATTTGATGTAATTCAAGCTTATCTATTCACAGTTGTTTCATTCAATACAACACTGGAGAGTCTAGGCATTATAATCAGCCAAAAAAGTAAAGGACACATAATATTAAAAACAAAATAGTAAACAATTCATAGACAACATGATTATTCATGCATAAAACTTAAAATGCACAAAACACTCTCTAGACTAAAAAACTTAGCAACAGTCACATGATATATTAAAATACAGAAGCAAATTTTATTTTTATGTTATAGACTATAAAATAAAAAATATATAATTTCAAAAAAACAAAAACTCAGGCATAAATCTAGTGCAGATTTACTCTGTATTGAACACTAAAAGTAAAAATTACAGAAGGCATAAATAAATAAGGAGATATACTATGCTGGTGACTTGGAAAACCCAATATTTTAAGATTTAATCCTACCAAAATTGTTTTTAAGATTCAATATAACTCCAATGAAAATTCTAATAGGCTTTTTAAAATTTGATATTTCTAAAAATTATATAGAAATGCAAAGTATCCCTTATAGGCTAATAATCCTGGTAATGAACAAAATTGGAATACTTAAAATACCTGGACTATAAGAATTACACTAGGGCTACAATAATCAAGGCTGTAATAATCAAGGCTACAATAATCACAAGTACTGTGATATTTAATTTGATTATTGGTCAATTAATAATTTGGCAATGTGGGAAAAGGTATCTCTTTTTACATAAATGGTGTTGGAAAAATTGTATATCTCAGTAGATAAAATGAATTCCACACTCCAACTCCATTTCTAAAAGTTAATCTGAGATGAATTACAGACATAAGTATTAGCATTATTACATTTCTTGAAGCAAAATTAAGTTAACATCATCATGAAAGTAGAATACACAAAAATTTATCATACAGGATATTTAAAGCACAAACCATTCAATTATTGATCAACAGGGGATCTCATAAACACATTGTGGTATATTCAAATCATGGACTACTACCATTAATAAAAGGGAGTCAACAGAGAAGCACATGACAATATGATGAACCCCATACATATTATTCTGAGTGAAAGAATTTGAACACAGTAAGTACATATTGTCTGATTAAATTTATATAAGGTCAAAGAACTGGCAAACTAATTTTTAACTATAGAATTCATAAAGTGGTTGCCTCTGCAAATTGCGGGAGGATTGAATACAAAAGCTCAAAAGGGGATATTCTGGAGGAGAAAAAATATATATACTGAGGTGGTGAAAACACTGATATACACAATTGTCAATTTATTGAACTGTACATTTGATATCTGTGCATTTGATTATATGTAAGTGAAAATTAGTCCTTGAAACAAAAATCTGACAATTGACACTTCCCTTCTAAATTCCATTGTGGACACCCTGCTTTCAGGTACCCAGACCATTTTGCTTCAAGGTAATCTCACACAGCAAAACAAAACAAAACAATTCATTTAATAACATACATGTTTGTCCAGAAATAGTCATGAATCATACTGTAAATAAAAAAAAAGGGAATAAAGTTATATCAAAACAAAAATCAAAGCAGAATTTTAGCCAAATTATAGATATTATGGAAAACAAATGTATATGTGTCTCTAGTCTTTATTTCATCCCTATGTCATACACTCACTTTATAATTATCTGTTTGTTAGATAAACAGTGAAGTCTTCTACGTGTATTTACAGTGGCTTTTTTTGAATGCTATTGCAGTACAATTTGATTCACAAAGTTCTATGACCCTTATTTATTCATTGTGAAGTGGAATTGTTATTATACAACATGATCCCTCCTGTTCTGTTGAGTGGCTTCTCAGGTACTCAGGAGATTAGGAAGTCAAATAATGTCAGCTACTCTGCCAACCGAGACACTTGGCCCCTTTTGACTAATTAGGTCTTTGACAAATATTGATTTAATACGAATAAGCCTTAACACATGGGCTTTAATTTCTCCCCCTGGGGTATTTCAACTGAAGGGTTGACTTTTAAAGTCCTTCACTTAATTTGGATTAGGCAATTTGGAAGACTCAGGCACTTGAGAAGTTGGGACTCTTTAAAGCCATCAATAATATATAATATTCAGCCATGGGAATGTCTGCCTTTCCAGGTTACAGAAGGGTGATGTGCAAATACTTATGTGATGCTCAGGGAAACAAGAATGGTCTTACTTGCTCTAGTGGTACATGGTGCTTGAAATAATTTAAATTGGTGGGCAAAGGAATGAGAGTGGCAAAACTATTGTGTGTGTGTGGTGTGTGTATTAAATGCACACATCACACACACACACACACAAATAGTTAACATATTAACACATGATACCGTCAATCAAACTGAAAATCAATTCTAAGACTCATTTATTTTCTTGATCTAGACATATGGATGTACCTTTTTAAACAATATGCCTGAAGATGACTTTGTTTTGGTTTCAGTTTTCTTTTAAATAAAACCTCATTTAATTATAGTCTAAAGATTTGCTCTCAAATTCTATTCTAAAACTTTGCACAACATGCAGTTTTCAATACGAATGAAGACTGAAAAAATACTATTACTCTTAATACCTTCACAGAGCAAGTATTCAGGGGAAATATTTAGGTCATGTCATTGTATCTATTGTCAGCTACTAGCCCTTCTATTCTTGCACAATATGGCACAATAATCATTGATATTTCTTATAATGATATTGAAGCCAACTAAAGATAAAATAAGTTAAAAATACAATTATTATACAAATGAAAATTTGTTTATTCTGCATCTTTAAAATGTTTTTATATTTTTATTGTACAAGTAATTTATGGTCCTTTCTTTAAAAGAATCATATGTGATGCAGCAGGCATAATTAGTTGATAATCTGATAAGTATCCTTTCTCATTGATGTCATTCCATAAGATGTTTAGTTCCAAATACTGGCATTGAAGGACGAAGAAGTAAAGGTTGTTAAAACTAGCAAGTTAGACCCTCTTTGCTGACAGGTTCTGTTTCATTCTCTGAGTTAAGATGATGAGAATAGCTATAATTTTGTATCAAGTGCAATTTGAAATTGGAAAAAGACTGTGTAAGGCTATGCTGCTAGAATGTCTTCCTTATGATCTGTATTGTTGCTGGTATATGTATATTTTGGAGCTTATATGAAGATTGGTATCTTCCTACTATATTTGACATGTAAAAATACAATGAGCAAAGTCAGGTCTGTATTCACAGGGATTACAATATAGTGAGGAAATGAGAAAACTGTATTAAATAATTGCACAAATATTCAAGAACAACCAGAATAAGTATTATCCAGTAGAGCTTCATGATAGTATAACAACCTGTAATTGTGGGATCCATTCTTAGAAGTCAGAAATGTTCCAAGAAAAGACTGATTTGCCAAGGCCATGTTTTTTACTAGCAATTTTTTTTAAAGATTTTCATTTATCTGAGAGAGAGAGAACAGAGGGAGAGGGAGAAACAGACTCCCCATTGAGCAGGGAGCCCAACATGGGGCTCGATCCCAGGACTCTGANAAAGATTTTCATTTATCTGAGAGAGAGAGAACAGAGGGAGGGGCAGAGGGAGAGGGAGAAACAGACTCCCCATTGAGCAGGGAGCCCAACATGGGGCTCGATCCCAGGACTCTGAGATCATGACCTGAGCCAAAATCAAGAGTCGGTCCCTTAACTGACTGAGCCACCCAGGTGCCCCTAACTAGCAATTTTTTAAACAATGACCAAAATGTCACATTAAGTAAGCATTTCCATGAATTAATGTTCTCCTATCCATTCTAAAAAGCAGTATTAAACAATATGAATATATTTGTACACCAATATTCTTAGCAGCATTATTCACAAGGGCCAAAAGATGGAAACAACCCAAAAGTCCATCGGCAGATGAATGGATAAACAAAATGTGATATATACATACAATGGAATAGTATTTAGTCTTAAAAAGGAATGAAATTTTGATACATGCTACTGCCTGAATGAAGCTGGAAAACATCCTAAGCGGAAGTAAGCCAGACACACAAAGCAACAAATATTGCATGATTCTACCTACATGAAGTACCTTGAGTACTCATATTAATAGTGACAGAAAGTGGAATGGTGGCTGCCAGGGACTTGCAGGAAAGAGAGCGGGTAAATATTTTTAATGGATACATAGCTTCAGTATGGGATAATGATAAAGTTCTGAAGATAGTGAAGACGGTTATATAACAATGAGAATGCACTTAATGCCACTGAATTACACACAAAAATGCACGTATATTTTACCATAGTAGAGAGTTTGAATCACATATGTTGAGGCAGAACTGAGACTCTATTGTGTATTTTCAAACCATGTTTCAATTTTTCCATGGTGATTTCTGTGGAAGCCATCTAAGGGAATATTCACTTAAAAATAGCCACTATAATAAGCATTCAAAACCTAAATAACATCTTAGACATATAATTGGAGATGTAATTAGACCTGTCAGCTTACTAATGTTTGCAATTATAAAAGTAATGCTTCAAATAAAAGACAATAATCACTAAACCTATTTCTAAATAATGAACACTTCTGATTGCTTCTACAATAAAAGTTAGGTCTAAAAGAATGCAAATAAATACAGAAACTATATGGACTACAGCCCAGTGATACTATGGGCCTGGATTTGATCTATATAACTTTATGTTTTGAAGTGAAGAGGTTCTCTAGCCCATTCATCAAATGGAACAAAAACTGTAGCAGGTCACGAAAAATTAATTTGTAGCTTTAATATCAAAGAAACTTAGAGTTAAAGACCCTTAATGATCTTCTATCATCATCTTTCCAATCCCTGTTAGTTAATTTTCTCCTAAATACTGAAAATAATTGCTTTTGTAAAGCACTGTCCTCTTTCCATTTTTCATTGTTAAAAATTATAATTAACAAACTCTGTTTTAAAGTCTCCATTTTAATTTTGTGTGACTCTACTGTTTGATCCTTTGTCTTAAATCCCTGTCACTTTGTTTTAGCCAAGAGGTTCTCAAACTTTTTTGGTTGCTGGTATCCATAGAGTCTCTCAATAATTATTTCCTATTATCCAAAGACCTAAAGAAATACCTAAGAATTTCATTCTCTAAAGCATTTACATCCAAGCAAAGTACTTCTATCCAGCAACTTAGTAGCCATATACAACAACACATAGTAATTGAAGAAAAATATTTATTTTATTCTAAAATAACCACAATTTTGTACTTGTGGAATGTGTATGCGTGCTAGGCAAGGCACATATTCTTGAACCTCAGAAGCAGATTAGAAAAGATGACTAATTTCCGATTTTATGTTGATGATTGTATTTGCCTTTATATCTGAAACTGTAAGAAACCCAGTTGTGCAAAGATATAACTTCAAAACTTATGTAGCATGATCTAATAAAATTGTTTTAGCTGGTAGTTCCCATGTTGTATGATAGTTGTCAAGAATCAATGATATCCTCAAAACTTAAAATATCCAGGGTATTTCTGAGAGTTCATTGTAGTATCTTGGGGCTTCTTATTTCATGGTTTGAGAACTAGGAGTTCAGCCATTATTATTAATAATAATAATTATTATTATATTAAATGTAATGTGATAACCTAGATGAGTTTGAGGAACAAATAAAGTTTATTAGGTAAAAACTAAGGAAATATAAAGTAAGGATTTTTGTTAATAATAGTGTATCAATATTGGTTCATTAATTAAAACAAATGTACCATACTACTACTGTAAGGTTTTAACAGTAGGGTAAACGGGTGTGGGGCGTATAGGGACTCTGTGCAATCTCCACAACTTTTTAAAATCTAAAAGTGTTCTAAAATATTTATTTAAAAATAATGATTTGCGGGGCGCCTGGGTGGCACAGCGGTTAAGCGTCTGCCTTAGGCTCAGGGCGTGATCCAGGGGTCCTGGGATCGAGCCCCACATCAGGCTCCTCCGCTATGAGCCTGCTTCTTCCTCTCCCACTCCCCCTGCTTGTGTTCCCTCTCTCATTGGCTGTCTCTATCTCTGTCGAATGAATAAATAAAATCTTTAAAAATAAATAAATAAAAAATAAAAATAATAAAAATAATGATTTGCTATCTGAATCAAATGCATAATTAGTATTTTCTTTGAGGGGGAATTGAACTATTTGCACAATTTTGCATAATTTGCAAAATATTGCACATAATTTGCACAATATTGCATAATATAAGTTAATGGAATTTTCTTCTTCAGAGGAAGAGAAGTTAATGTGGGGAGGTAGACAGCACATTTTTAACAATATGTTTAAACACTAAATACTGGGAAGTATTATTTAAATGGCAGAAACTTAGAACCAAAATTCTAATTTTGCAAACCTTCCCTTGGGTTCATAGTTTCTAGTCCATTCTCTGCATAAAAGCAATAGTGTATGAACCAATGATTTTTCTTGGTGACCAGAGGAGTTAATTCTAATGGAACAAATCTACAATTAGAAAGCAGACTTAGACTCACTCACAATACCATTCTATATGGATTTTTATGTTGTGGTTCAGAGGATGAACAGAAATGGCTCCTAAAATTGTCTCCTAAATGTCAGCAGGAAAAATAACAAAAATAAGTTCCAGTAACAGAATTCATTTTTCACAGTCACAGAGAACCTGAACATAAAAATAATAAGATATTCTCAAAGGGTAACCAAAGGGTCATTAAGATAAAGCTCCCCCTAAAAATGTGCCTTTAAACTTGAAATTTTCTGTAAATTAGAGAGCAGCCTCTGAAAATACACATTTTTAAGCGCTATCAGTTTAGTGAATATATCAAGGTCATAATGATAAAATTTTACTTGACAGGAGCATCAAGTAAATCCGTATCTCCACAGAGTTAAACATTTAACAATGGTACATATGCTGTTAAACTCTCTAATCTGAGGACATTAAAAGAGCTCCAGAAATGACATATATTTTTATTTTTACAGTGAATTATTGAATTGTTTTGTCATGTAGGCCTAGAGTCCAGGGGCCGTTTATTGGTTTTAGTTTGTAATAACTCAATCTGACTCTTTATTGATTTCCTTCATTCCCAATATTGTTTCTGCTACCTTCAGAATCCTAGAGCCTCTCAGGATATTATGGACCTCCAAATGGAGGTGTCCTGGTCTCCCCTTCAGTGAAATGCAGCAACAGCAAATAGTCAAGCAGCAAAAGTATATTTCAAATTATTTTTCTGGTTCTCTGTTTTTAGATTTGATTTTAGTATGTTGGGACCAGGGAGTGGCCTATACAGGAAGATATAGGAGGTGGGAACTTTGAAAATCACCAATTTCAGGTATTACGGTCTGAAGGAAAATAGAAATTCAAGCTTTTTTACATTCTATTGATTCCACTTTTGTTTGATAAATTAAAGTTTAAAAAAATTCTTTGATTCTAAGCCCTGGTGGGAAGGATAACAGTGAGGGAGAAATAATAGAGATGAGGGTTAATTTCTGCCCCCCTTTTTTTTCCTTATCACTGGAGTGATCCCCAGGAAAATTACTCAATTTCTATGAACTACATTTAGTTCATCTGTAAGACGGAACCTACCATCATGATTATTCCACAATGGTATCTATGAATATTAAATAGAACATAAGTGGAACAATAACTCACAGGGTGTGTAGCATAAAATAACTGCTCTCCCGCAGTGATACTAGATTCAAATAAATCCACTGCCAAAACTCAGTAGCATTTTTTCAGTTTGGTAACTAATTTTGTAGATGTTATTTTCTAACTGTTAACCTTCCCGAATTCATTCACTGTGCTACAGGCTTTGCTTGCACATAATTATAGCTCTACAGACTACCAAGTAAGCATCAGAGAGGATGCTTGGTTTAACATACATAATTTTTATATAATCTTTTAAAACCCCAGAAGTTATGTTTCTTGATATCATTTTATGGAAGAGAATTCTGACACTCCGAAGGGGTTAGTAATGTTCTAAGCTAATACACCTAGTAAGTTGGGAAGGCAGGATTTGGGCCTTGGGACCATTTGGCTCTGAGATCCATCTACTTTCTTTCTTCCTTTTTTTTTTTCTTTTTTTTAAGATTTTATTTATTGGGAAAGAAGTTAAGATGGCAGAGGAGTAGGGGTCCCCTTTTTCAGCTGGTCCCCTGAGTTGAGCTGGATAGGTACCAGACCATCCTGAACACCCACGGAATCAGCCTGAGACGCAGGAAGATACATCAGGATCTCTACAAATGAACATCTCCAGCGCTGAGTATTGAGGTACGAAGCGGGGAGCTGTGAAACCGCCCACAGATATCGGAAGATAAACGGAAGGGGGAGGGGGCTGCCGTGTCCGGGCACCAGGAAGTGGTAGCCACCTGTTCCGGGGAGCGGGCGGACTGGCGGACCAGCATGCACAAAGAGCAGATGGAGACGGTGAGCCAGGGAAAGCTCACGACCAGTCTGAAAGCTGGAGCTCTGGAGTATGCCCGAACCACACTGAAACGGAGCCCGGGACCAGGCAGGGCAGCTGGCGGTGTTAGAAACACAAAGGACAGAGATGTGCCT
>NC_048223.1:4443260-4445762 GCF_002007445.2 Ailuropoda melanoleuca
TTAGCACAATGCGGGGTTTGATTACAGGACTTTGGGATCATGACCTGAGCCGAAGGCAGACGCTTAACGGCTGAGCCACCCAGGCGCCCTCATCTACTTTCTGACAGAGCCCACTGTCCTCTCTTCCCTTCAATATATTACAGAATGCACTGTGAGTGAGTAAATGTGACTGCATTACCTGCATTGAGTAAAATTGTTTGGAAGTATTAAGATGCTTGGTAAACATGAGGCGCATTAGTCTATGTAGAGACAAGAATTTCAATGTGCCGTTTTGTACTTTAACGTGAAGAAAGCACAGTACTGCTGGATGCTAACTCGGCAGTTGGTCTGATGGGTAGCCAGGTGATTAGAGTCAGCAGTTTCTGGACTACCGTAGGAGTACAGTTTATGCCAAATAAAAGAAGAAAATGACCCAGAAAAATTGTTATGCAACGGGACTACCATGAGGACCATGATCAACTCATCGGTGTTTTTATTCTTAAGGGTATTTAGTAAAAGCTTAGTAGATTTTATATTTTAAAAGTTAAAGGACACTATAGCTTTTCAGTATGTTTTATTCAGGCTAGATCAGAGGAACACAGTATTAATCATACTTCCCTCTACATTTAGGGAGAGACATAAAGTCCCACAAGTAGAACTGATAAAGTTTGGGTCACTATAACCTGATCTTTCCAAGACTTCTTACTCAATGGGGAAAAATGTTGTCCTATTTATATCAGAATAACAAATTACAATGACTCTGAACCACTCTCACTTCACCAACACAAACTTCAGTCTATTAGTGGCTTTCTTTACCCCCGAACACCCAGGGGCTCTTAGGATGAGTCAGCACAATTCTGCACAGATCTGTTGCTGCCTGCTGGAAGGACAAGCACATCGAAACTACTTTTGAAATGAAGCCATACAGTTTCTGTCTCCTGACAGCTCTTTTAATAGACTTTGCCCCCTCAAAAGTTCCTCCTGTAAGTCTAGTGGATGAGGCGGGGCATCTGACACTGTGCTGTGAAGTGAGACTAGAAGATGCGTCCACAGTAAATGTCACTGCGTGACCAGTCTATCGGCCTTAGTTCATCAGGCTAATGATTACGTTAGCAAAGAAGATCTCTGTGACAGAGTGGTAGCAACAAGTTAAAGGATGTTAATTTGTTATGATTCTCAGGGAATGCGCAAAGAAAACAAATCCCAGTCTCTGAACATTTAAAATTGGTTTTGGGCAAGTTTGTTTCCTTTCTGACATCTCTGGCTATTTTCTCATTTCCTTACATTGACAAGCATCTAGGTTCCTTGAAGTCATCACTGCTCTCTGATGCTCAGTCCTTGAAGCAGAGTATATTGTATTTGTGAAGATAGCTTCAGCCTCTTTGGTGAGGTACTTCTCAGGGACCACCTCTTCACTACCATGCAGACTATAAGTATCAGTGAATCAATGGGATGGTGGTAGTGACTTAAACTCCTGTTAATTTTGGTTACAAATAGAAGCATCTGTGTGTCTGTGTGCGCACTTGCATGTGAGTGATGGGTGGTGTGGACAAGGGTAAGAGTGTTTAACCCCTCCTCACAGAATTCAAGCTCTAAATGTTGTGATGGAAGAGAGGAAACTTAGCTCAACCTATTGCAAATAAAATTATATAGCCTTCCTGTACAAATGTATAAGCAGTAGATATAGAGAGAAGCTTAGCTTATAGTTAAAGATTTATAATTTTTAGAATAATTTATGAGCATTCATTACTTTTTAAAACACTTTTTCAGATAAAAAGTTGAAATTGTAATAATCCTCTGCTAATAGTAAAGAAAATATTATATGAATATCACTTGGTTTTGCTTTGACAGGTGAGAAGGCAACTAACTAAATGGACCAGAAACCCCAATCTTTAGCATTATTTGTAATTTTGAGTAAATTCAATTTAGTGAATAAGCCAGAAGAGTTCTTGAGAAATTTGTCAGGTTATAAAATCCTGGAGCCACATAATATCTATCTATTCCAAAAAGGATATTACCAGTATTATTGCTGCTATCTTTAAGTAAATTGCCCCAAGAGACACCAGAATTTAGATTAAATGCCTATGTAAATAATAACTTCTTATTACAACCTATAAACATGCTTCTTATTTACTATAATATGATATAAAGCCAACAACATCTAGGTTATTTTTCTGGTCTTCTATACTGAAACTTTATTAGAAATTAAGAAACTACCATTTAAGAAGGACATATTTCTTCACAGAATATTATTAGTTCAAGGACAACTTAATGCACTGTTATAAATACTGTGTGTGTTTTAAAAATAAGACACTGGTTCTTGACAAAGTCAGAAAACACAGAATCTTAGAACTCTAACATACTGTATGGTCTAGTAATGTCAAGAACTCAGGTTGTTGAACCTTAGTCACATAGTGAATTCTGACTGGCTAGAATCCAAGTCCATTCTTCTACAGTTCTGTGAATTTCTACTGTGCCAGGTTCTTGCAATAGTTGTGTTTCAAATATAAAAATGAAAAAAAA
>NC_048223.1:4451366-4493258 GCF_002007445.2 Ailuropoda melanoleuca
TTAGCACAATGCGGGGTTTGATTACAGGACTTTGGGATCATGACCTGAGCCGAAGGCAGACGCTTAACGGCTGAGCCACCCAGGCGCCCTCATCTACTTTCTGACAGAGCCCACTGTCCTCTCTTCCCTTCAATATATTACAGAATGCACTGTGAGTGAGTAAATGTGACTGCATTACCTGCATTGAGTAAAATTGTTTGGAAGTATTAAGATGCTTGGTAAACATGAGGCGCATTAGTCTATGTAGAGACAAGAATTTCAATGTGCCGTTTTGTACTTTAACGTGAAGAAAGCACAGTACTGCTGGATGCTAACTCGGCAGTTGGTCTGATGGGTAGCCAGGTGATTAGAGTCAGCAGTTTCTGGACTACCGTAGGAGTACAGTTTATGCCAAATAAAAGAAGAAAATGACCCAGAAAAATTGTTATGCAACGGGACTACCATGAGGACCATGATCAACTCATCGGTGTTTTTATTCTTAAGGGTATTTAGTAAAAGCTTAGTAGATTTTATATTTTAAAAGTTAAAGGACACTATAGCTTTTCAGTATGTTTTATTCAGGCTAGATCAGAGGAACACAGTATTAATCATACTTCCCTCTACATTTAGGGAGAGACATAAAGTCCCACAAGTAGAACTGATAAAGTTTGGGTCACTATAACCTGATCTTTCCAAGACTTCTTACTCAATGGGGAAAAATGTTGTCCTATTTATATCAGAATAACAAATTACAATGACTCTGAACCACTCTCACTTCACCAACACAAACTTCAGTCTATTAGTGGCTTTCTTTACCCCCGAACACCCAGGGGCTCTTAGGATGAGTCAGCACAATTCTGCACAGATCTGTTGCTGCCTGCTGGAAGGACAAGCACATCGAAACTACTTTTGAAATGAAGCCATACAGTTTCTGTCTCCTGACAGCTCTTTTAATAGACTTTGCCCCCTCAAAAGTTCCTCCTGTAAGTCTAGTGGATGAGGCGGGGCATCTGACACTGTGCTGTGAAGTGAGACTAGAAGATGCGTCCACAGTAAATGTCACTGCGTGACCAGTCTATCGGCCTTAGTTCATCAGGCTAATGATTACGTTAGCAAAGAAGATCTCTGTGACAGAGTGGTAGCAACAAGTTAAAGGATGTTAATTTGTTATGATTCTCAGGGAATGCGCAAAGAAAACAAATCCCAGTCTCTGAACATTTAAAATTGGTTTTGGGCAAGTTTGTTTCCTTTCTGACATCTCTGGCTATTTTCTCATTTCCTTACATTGACAAGCATCTAGGTTCCTTGAAGTCATCACTGCTCTCTGATGCTCAGTCCTTGAAGCAGAGTATATTGTATTTGTGAAGATAGCTTCAGCCTCTTTGGTGAGGTACTTCTCAGGGACCACCTCTTCACTACCATGCAGACTATAAGTATCAGTGAATCAATGGGATGGTGGTAGTGACTTAAACTCCTGTTAATTTTGGTTACAAATAGAAGCATCTGTGTGTCTGTGTGCGCACTTGCATGTGAGTGATGGGTGGTGTGGACAAGGGTAAGAGTGTTTAACCCCTCCTCACAGAATTCAAGCTCTAAATGTTGTGATGGAAGAGAGGAAACTTAGCTCAACCTATTGCAAATAAAATTATATAGCCTTCCTGTACAAATGTATAAGCAGTAGATATAGAGAGAAGCTTAGCTTATAGTTAAAGATTTATAATTTTTAGAATAATTTATGAGCATTCATTACTTTTTAAAACACTTTTTCAGATAAAAAGTTGAAATTGTAATAATCCTCTGCTAATAGTAAAGAAAATATTATATGAATATCACTTGGTTTTGCTTTGACAGGTGAGAAGGCAACTAACTAAATGGACCAGAAACCCCAATCTTTAGCATTATTTGTAATTTTGAGTAAATTCAATTTAGTGAATAAGCCAGAAGAGTTCTTGAGAAATTTGTCAGGTTATAAAATCCTGGAGCCACATAATATCTATCTATTCCAAAAAGGATATTACCAGTATTATTGCTGCTATCTTTAAGTAAATTGCCCCAAGAGACACCAGAATTTAGATTAAATGCCTATGTAAATAATAACTTCTTATTACAACCTATAAACATGCTTCTTATTTACTATAATATGATATAAAGCCAACAACATCTAGGTTATTTTTCTGGTCTTCTATACTGAAACTTTATTAGAAATTAAGAAACTACCATTTAAGAAGGACATATTTCTTCACAGAATATTATTAGTTCAAGGACAACTTAATGCACTGTTATAAATACTGTGTGTGTTTTAAAAATAAGACACTGGTTCTTGACAAAGTCAGAAAACACAGAATCTTAGAACTCTAACATACTGTATGGTCTAGTAATGTCAAGAACTCAGGTTGTTGAACCTTAGTCACATAGTGAATTCTGACTGGCTAGAATCCAAGTCCATTCTTCTACAGTTCTGTGAATTTCTACTGTGCCAGGTTCTTGCAATAGTTGTGTTTCAAATATAAAAATGAAAAAAAAAGTGCAAATTATAGTATATAGTCCCAACACTCTTTTCCAGAAGTCCCAAATGCCTCAAAGTATCATAAGTCAATAATTCTCAGCTGTGGTGATTTTAGCCCTCAGAAGGAGTCTGGCAATTTCTGAAGACATTTNGCAAATTATAGTATATAGTCCCAACACTCTTTTCCAGAAGTCCCAAATGCCTCAAAGTATCATAAGTCAATAATTCTCAGCTGTGGTGATTTTAGCCCTCAGAAGGAGTCTGGCAATTTCTGAAGACATTTGTAATTGTTATAAATTTGAGGTTGTGGGGAAAGATTGCCACTGTCAACTATTGGATGCTAAACATTTTACAATCAACATTATAACCCTTACAACACAAAATTTGCTGGACACACAGGTCAATAGCCCCAAGACTGAGATACTCTAAGTTTTCCTCCACTTGGATTTTCAGCTCTCAAATGACATATAGATTCCAACTCCTATGCAAACACCAGTTACTCAGCAGTAACTACCTGGAGCCCTGTGTTAGGAACAAAAATAGCTGGCATGTGTTCAGTCTGCCCAGAGAGAGGGGGATGGCTCTACTATGCATTTCCAGCTCAACTAATATATTTTTTTAATTTGATGCAATTTTGTGTCACGCTGTTGAAGTTAATTGTTAATGTTTGTCATTTTTCAAAGCCTTTTTCCTAAATCCACCCTCCATAGATTTTTGTAATACTGTATTTTAAATTAGCATAAATATAACTTTTCTGGAGTATGCACCTTTATGTGGATTAGACATGGTGCTTATGAATAATCTAGATCATTTTTCATATACTCCAGCAGTGAAGGATGAGTTTTATTTTCTCAAATATACTTCTGTCATGAATTCTTTGAAAAATATAATACAAGTGAATAACCAGAGAAACAATTATAAGAAGGAATCCCTACGATAAATTTTTTAAATTATTAGATTCAGCAAAAAACTGCTCTGTCAAATAGTTATAAAAGTTCTAAAACACTCCCAATTATTGAATTTATCTCAATGAGATTGGGTAACTTCTTGTATAGACCAGCAGGTGTATAAGGAGTACAGTTGGCAGGTCACAAACTACTTTTTCAAAAGTCTGCCTCTATTCTTCACTCAACAGTTATTCCTGGCCTGATATTCCTGACCCTGATAGAGACAAGCACTGAACTAGGCTCCGGGAATTCAGAGATAAAAGACAGCCTTGATCTTCGTGGACATTAGAGGAGCCAGATAAATAATTTTAATAGAAATCTATTCAGTAGAAGGTATTAGTCATCATGGATAACATGACGGGTGTGTAGAGGATGCTGAGAGAATCCTGGAGCTGAGAATACCATGTCTTAAATATTTCTCTAGTGTAGGAACCATGCGTCAATTTAGGGACAGTGCCTTTGCTAAATCATACTTCTGCGCCATAACCTCATACTTTAGAAATAACGGTTGAATAAGTGTGTTACTAAACTGAGAAGTGAAAACTGCTTGTGTATTTACAATGCAACAAAATCATAACCATCCATGACTGCCAGCTGAGTCACTTATGCTCCTTTAACTACATTCAGGGCTATTTAAATGTATTCAAAGTCTAATGACTACATGAAATAACACAAAGGCAACTGAACTTTGAGGGAAGAATGCATTTCCAATCGCTCTCTGCTACAGCCAGGCATAGTCTGTCTGATATTGAAACCAGACTGATACCCATGACAGGCAAGATGCTTAAAGTGGTGTTTTGCTGGGGGTATTACAAAATGATGATTCAGGTATTTTGAAAAGCTTATTATCTTCCTCAAAATGGAGACCATTTATCATTTCTCTACTGATTTAACACTGATAACTCAAAAGAAATGTATGTTTCTTTTTGCTTCCAATTACCTTTCCTTATCTTTAATAGCTACATTCTCAATTCATCTTTTTGAAGGCTTATAATTTGAATGGCTAAACAGTACCACTCAGACTCATTTTCCTTGTAAAATATGTTGGTTTTAAATTACCCATGTCTGTTTGAGGCTGAGTAGCCTGTGAAAAATGTTTACTTGAGTTGGATATCACAGGATTGTTGCAGTTACTAAGATATGCCATCCTGTAATTCTGAAGCAAATGTTGTTATTGTACACTATATTAATTGTATAAAATTGTCATTGTGCACTATATTAATTGTATAATAATGATATTTGACATTTTATTCAATAGGCTTAGGAAATTGGGACAGTAAAATTATGTTTAAAAAATTGATAAGCTGGTTCTTTTTCTTTAACTACATTATACCAAAAGAGAAATAATATTACATGTAAGAAGAACATGCCATACAGATAAAATAGAATTATATGTGGAGAGATTATTATTAGATTAATGTTGGTTAAGTGATTAAATAAACTATAGTCCATTTATTCTAATGTCAGATCAAATGTACAAAAATGTGGGCAATGCAAAATGAAAAAGCAGTAATCTGAATAACTGATTACAAAAATGCACATTGTAGAGTCTTATTACTTAATGGGAAAATTTTGTTATGATTTTGTAGTGTTATTTAGATATAAACTTAAAATACAGTGTACACATTTATTTATATAGTACTATGGTGTACTCTGAACTAATTTACAAGCTATGTGACTCTGGGTTAAGTCACTTGTTTCTTCCTCCAGGTTTGTGACCCGAAATTTGAGGCTGGTCTTCATCCTAGGTAGAGGCAAATTAAAAGCCAGGTAGTAGTAAATCTGATGGCTAAGCATCGCCAGATATAACGGTTAAGACCTTAGCTGCAGAAAATGGAATGCCACTGTTATCCATCTTTTAGTGTTTGTCCTGATACCCACCAAGACACATTTCGCCTCATATGGCTACTGGTGGGGAATGGAATCCTGAGTAAACTTCAGTCTCCACACTATGACCCTCCTTCCTATTGCCTGCTGCCGGATTCCTTTAGGACTGCTGCTTCTCAGCTACCACCATCATCCTGCTCAGCCCCCTCCTCTTTTGAACATGCTGAGATCAACAACTATCCCAGATATGGGAGCCCAGATTATGAGCTGGAACGTGACCTGTAGTACTGACTGTGCATTGAAATAATGATGCCAGTCTCCTTTCACAATTGATAGCACTTCTTCTAGGACTAAAACTTGTTTTTTCTCTGGATCCTAACCTTTTATCTTAAATTAGTTTAAGTTACAAGTTCGAAAAGTAGGACACAGTTCTCATGTGCCCTTTACCTAGCTTCCCCCAAAGATAATATCTAACAAACATAACTACAGAACATTGTTAAAACTAGGATAGTGACTGTCAACTACGATGAATAGAAGTATAGATCTTATTCAGATTTCAACAGTTTTTGCATGTACTTTTTAAATGTTTAGTTCTATGAAAACTTATCACATGTGCAAGTTTAGCAACCACCACCATTATCAAAATAAGGTTGTTCCATTACCACTAACAAGCTTGCTTAGGTAACCTCTTAATCATAATAGCCTTTCCCAATCCAAACCCCTGGCAAGCAATAATCTATCCTCTATCACTATCTGTTGTCATGTTGAGAACATCACATACATGGAGCCATGCAATATAGAACACTTTCCCACCAACATATTTCATTCCACATAATAATGCCTGTGAGTTTCATCCAAACTGCTCCAGATATCAACAGATTTCTTGTTATTAAAAGATTATATTTCATGTAATGGATGTAACACAGTTTGTTTATTCACCCACTGAAGCACATTTAGGTGGGTTTTAACATGGAATTATTGCAAATAAAACTACTGTAAAGATTCATATATAGTTATTTTATAGATGAACATGAGCTTACAAGTCTAGAATAAATATCAAGGAGGGCAACTACTAGGTCTCATGGTAAATATACTTAACATTATAAGAAACTGACACATTATTTTCCTGAGTGGTAGTATCATCCAATCTTCCCACCAACAATATATACAGGAGACACTTGATTCACGCCCTCGCCAGCAAACTTGGTTGTCAGAGATTTTTATTTTAGCCACTCTAATAGGTGCTCTAATAATAGGTCATGGAAGCTTTAATTTGTATTTTCCTTAAGGATTTATATTGCTGAACATTTTTTTCATGTGCTTATTTGCCATCTGTATATTCTCTTTTGCGAAGAGGCTTTTCAAGTCTTTTGCTCATTTCCCTGCTGGATTTGTATGTTTTATTACTACTGAATTTAGAGAGTTCTTCATATATTTTAGATAAAAGTTCTTTGTGGCCTATCTTGTTTGCAAATGTCTCTTAGTTTGTAGCTTGTTTTTCTTTTTTCTTTTTTAAAGATTTTTTTGTTTATTTATTCGACAGAGACAGAGACAGCCAGCGAGAGAGGGAACACAAGCGGGGGGAGTGGGAGAGGAAGAAGCAGGCTCATAGCCGAGGAGCCTGATGTGGGGCTTGATCCCATAACGCCGGGACCACGTCCTAAGCTGAAGGCAGACGCTTAACCGCTGTGCCACGCAGGTGCCCCATGTAGCTTGTTTTTCATCTGTGTCACAGTCCATTACAGAGAAACAGATATTAATTTTGATGAAGTGCAGTTCGTTTTATTCTTTTATGGATCATGTCTTTGGTGGTATGTCTAAGAATGCTGCTTCTAATATCAAGTCACAAACATTGTCTCCTCTGTTTTCATCTAAAAGTTTTATTGTTTTATGTTTTACATTCAGTAGATACATTCTATTTTGAGGGGTGCTAGATCTGTGGAATTTTAAATACTTCTAAGGGTATTTTTTTTTCAATTTATCACCAAGGAATAGAAATTCCATAAAAATGAAAATAAATGTAAATTTTATTCTTTGTCAAAAAATACAAAATTTATATTCAAACCCAATAATCTTGTTTTTATCTCTGCAAACTGTGAATCTAGTGTTTTTTTGTTGTTAAATCAACAATCTTTAAGATTATAAACTACTATATAATTACATGTAGATAATTTAAAATGCATGGGTAAATAAATATAAATGCATTTCAAAATAAAATTATATGGTGTTACTTTATGTACATGAATTCTTTGGTAATATAATGAAAGGTTTGCTTCTACAGATTTCATTTGTTTACTGAGAAAAGTTCAAAATTCAAAGAACGTGTGGCTTATCAACTATGATTAGAATCTTAATTGGCTTTGATTTTTCTTTGACTTTTAGTATCTTAAAAAATTATTCATCCAACACTACTAACTGAAATGGTTAAGAGATTTAACTATTTCTCATAAAAATAAATAAAATAATGAATCACACGCTCATTTATTTAGTCATTCTACCTATGATTTAAAATGGATTTATATTACTTAGGCTTTATTATTTATTTTAATTTAGCCTTTCAATAGCAAGGGCTGAAGAAATGGAACCTAAGATTAGTTAGTACCTCTGTGCCAGAAATGAAGATCTCTCCCAGCTCCCTTGCCCATATAGACCACAGTCACATTTAACCTTCGAAAACAACCTAAGAGTTAGACTCATGTTTTAAAATGAGGTAATTAATTTCCAGAGAGATGAAGTAAATTGCTTAAAAGTTTTCAAAACCGTTTGAGAAATCCTTGAACCGTCTCCTACCCACTTAAGACTATTTAATATATCAGATCATTTAAGAAATCTAGTTGAGGTGGTAGAGTGAAATGATATTATCTTCAATTATGCGAGAAACTTTGAGAAAAGCACAACAGAAAAAAAAAGTATTGTTAACTTTCTTGTTCTATTTTTTTTTCATTAAAAAAATGTTGACAAAAAATTACAGTCAATTGAGAACTGGTATTTTATTCTATTAAAAAATAGTCCTGCAAACTGGGGCTCCTGGGTGGCTCAGTTGGTTAAGCAGTTGGTTAAGCATCTGCCTTTGGGATCCCATCTGTCATGGGATCAAGCCCCGCATCAGGCTGTCTGCTCAGCTGGGAGTCTGCTTCTCCCTCTGCTGTGGTCTCTCCCCCACCCCAAATAAATAAATAAATAAATAAAATCTTTAAGAAAAGTTACTCCTGCAAATAAATAACAGAAATACAAACAACATGATACAAATAGGTGAAAAATTTGAACAGACACTTACAAAAGAAGAAGATATACAAATGTAAAATAAGCACATGAAACATGTTTGACATTGTAGTTATTAGAGAAATGTCAAAATCACAATGAAATGGTATTACACACTTTCTAGAAAAAAATTAAATTTAAAAGATTACCAAAACCAAGTGTTAGTTGTGGAACTGGAACTCTCATGTATTACTGAAGAGAGACATTAACTTCGACAAGCACTTTGGAAAATGGTTTGGCAAACTCTCCTAGATATAACCCTATGCCTATCATATGAAACAGTAATTCTACTTCTAGATTTTTATTGAAGAAAAATGAAAACATAAATCCATATAAAGACTTACATGTGAGAGTTTATAATAGCTTTATTAATTATAACCAAAAATTGGCAACAATCCCTATGTCTATTTACTGGAAAATGGATAACCAAAGTGTGGCATATTCATACAATGGACTACTACTGAACAATGAACAAGAGCAAACTACTGATACATTTGACATGGTTGAATTGTTAAAAACACTGCTGAGCAGTGAAAGCCATGGGCAAAAGGGTACATGCTCTGTTGTTCAATCTTTAAGAAACACTCTATTAGATAAAAATCAACTATAGTGTCAGAAAGCAGATCCATATTCAATCCCGGGTTGAAGAGGGATTACTATATATGGGGTCATGTTGGAACTCATAGAAATGGTCAAAATATTCAATATCTTGATTGTGATGATGGTTATGCTACATCAGTTTATGTATTTATCAGAGTGCATTACACTATACCCTAAAAATGGGTGCATTTCATTTTCTAAAAATTAATTCCTAATAAAGTTGATCTAAAAAACATCTATCAACCATATGAAACCTAAAAAATGGAGTAGTGCAAGTTTTGGTAAGATGGAAGGACAACAGGTACTGATATAAGCCTGAAGAGAAAAGATGATAATTAAGTGCACACTCAAGGAAGTTAAAGTTGAACTAAATAAAGAGGAAAATTCAATGATTCTTGTAGAGGTTACTTCTGAGCTTTCCTCCAAGGATACAGATAGAAATAAGAATGGCATGAAAATAATAAGTGGGAAATTGACATATGCAGGGATCAGAGAATTGTGACCTTCACTGTAAATAGTAGGGCTTCACTGATAAGAAATTGAAAGCAAGTGAATTGGAGCAATATCAAAGGAAATCATAAAAAGAAAATTTCTGGGTGCCCGGATCTGAGCTTTAACATTTTCTACATGCAGGTCTTTGAAGAAGTATCTTAACTAAGTTCTCTGTGATTCAGTTTTTACAAACTAAAGCTAAAAAAAAAAAAAGAAGAAGAAGAAAAGAAAAGAAAAGAAAAAAGAAAAAAAATGAGGCTCTAAGATCATGCTATAGGATTACTCTCATTATTAAATTAGATCTGTCTATGAATGTTCTGGCATAGTGCCTGGAGCTCCTTGACCTTAAAGATATTGTAGAATCTAAGAATAGCTTCCCTTCATTAATGAGTATTATAAATACAGGTTTGATGAATATTAAACTTCTTAGATTATATTCGCCATGAAAATAAAATAATTAAAAAATGATATATTCTATAATATGTCCTAAGCCACACAGTAATGTTATTAGTTAATATGGAAAATGTTCCAGAAGCTATGAAATGTATTTTACAGTAAATATAATGATTATATACATCAAGATATTTACTTAAATGCAATGAAGAATTATTTATTAGTTATATTACAAATGTTATTTAGGACTTACAATGATGTACATATTGCTGGAAGCAGGGAAATTTAAAAAACAACAAATTTCTTAAAATGAAGATAAGAATAAATTATCTTCCTAAATATTAATGAATTTTAGTATGGCCCTAGTATTACACAGATAAGAGGTACAAGCTAGAAAAAAATGATCAAATAAATTTACAATGTAAAAATAGGGAGTGAGGACAAGAATGCTAAGAGAAAATGAAAATAACCACCACCAAATAAAAAGCCAAGTAAGAAAACCAACAACATAAAAGATTGTTGAAATATGTGACACCGCAAAACAGTATTCCTCACATGCAAATACTGATTTATTGAACAAGTTCCTCCCCCTGTGGAGAGATAGGGGAAGAAGGGAGGGAGGGAGAGGGAGCGAGAGAGAGATGAGATGTAGAGATGCAAGACTGACAAGAGAGGATTGAAATGTCTGCTGTTCTACAACAAATGCTACAAAAATAGAGATTTACAAGTAAGAGAAAAAATGAACACTCTCATCAAAGATGCTGGCCATTAGGCATGGGAAGACAGAGAGTGAGATGAAAAGATGTCTCCGGAGGGCTCAAGAGACAGATGGAACAGATAAAAGACTGAAAAATCAGCTTGTTGAGGAAAAGTTTTCAAAAAATATTCTAAATTCAGACTTTTGAATTACTTGGAGGAAGACCTGCTGAGAAAATGTCTGTCACGAATAGGAGATGACGTATCTAATAAACAATTAGTGGTTGATAGCAGAGAGTGAGAGAACTTCAGTGCAAACCCTCCACCTAACTATAAAGTCATAAGTCTCCTTCGAAATTTTAATAAGTCAAATCACACACAGTTTTACACAGACATGGGCCAATAGACTAAAATACCGCACTGACCCAGCTCCCCTTTCTCATGTGAGTTACTACTGATTCCCACTACAAAGGAACTGGAGTAGTATAGTGGCAAAGGGAGGTTAGGGTAGAGTGGACTGCATGGTACTTTAGTGCTAAAAACTCATTTGGGTCTCAAAACAAAAAACGAAACAAAACAAAACAAATTCATTTAGGTCTCAAGTTTCTTCTAATACTCTGCTCCTTTGCTATTCTTTAAAGTCAAAAATTATTGGAAGAATTTGTCAACAACCAGCTCCCCATAAATGTGGGGAGAAGAGAATAGACTCTTAAAATGCAGCTTTCTTGCTATATGGTATAAATGAACCCTTAAACACATAATGATAAATTATATTTCTTAAACATTTATCAGTAAATTAAATTTCATTTTCATTAAACAATAGCTTCTATGCACTATGAAACCAGAGATTTTTATATTCACTTATAGCAAATGCTACTTTTTCAAAATCTTCAAAAATCTTCTTTATACATCTGGATTTTCATGTATTGTATTAGATTCCCTATTTGTTAGTTGAGGAATATTATGTTAAATCAACAATTGTAAAAGTTTCTTTGACTAAGAATCATACAAATACTTATTGATTTGATCAGTGTCTAAGGTAACAGATTTCCCCTAGGTTTTACATCGTTGGACAACGGCTTTCTTCTGTAATCCTCACTATGAACCCTGTTTCCTGCATCATCCTGGCAGACAGCAGCCATAATGTCTTCACAGCTAAAGAGACCATCCCCTACAGCCTATGTAGGTGGGGGCCTGTTACTTTGGTGACACAGCTAGGTAAAGAGGAACTCTGAGGTGTTAATATAGAGAGAGGGCTGTATCTCACTATTTTCATCTCTGAAAAGTTGTATGGGTATAACCAGATGAACTTAACCATTACCTTATTGCAATGCAATTATATTTTCCACTAATATTGCTTATTTCAATTGATGTTTCTGGAACATGCTTGCACATGATTCTTCGTCCTCATTTGTGTCTCTAGAACATTTAAATGTAGAAGGATTTTTAATCTCCAGAAGATATATTCCTTCCAAATGTTGTACACAGTTTACTTCTACCAAGGGTGCGTGAATGTATTATATTGCAGCCTCCCCACATACTAGATAACATGATATCTTTATATAAATCTTTTTATTTTAATGTATATCTCCCTGACCACAACTGATACTGAGCATCATTACTTCTTATTGTTTCCAGGGATTTTTTTTTTTAAGATTTTATTTATTTATTTAGAGAGAGCAAAAGTGACAGAGATCACAGAGGGAGAGGGAGTGGCAGACTCGCCACTGAGCAAAGAGCCTGATGTGGGTCTGGATCCCAGGACCCTGAGATCATGACCTGAGCTGAAGGCAAGACGCTAAACCGACTGAACCACCCAGGCGCCCCTGTTTCCTGGGATCTTTTATGTATTCTTGAAGAAAAAAAAATCTCTTCTACATTGTATGTATTGTAAATATTTTCTCCCACTTTGTAATTTGTCTTTTAATTTTTTGTAGGGCATTTTATTACATGGAAAGTTACTTGTAAGGAAAGGGCAGGAAACCTTGATTTCTTTGTTTTTATTTATGAAGTATAGTTCTATGAAATTTTTCTCCTTATAACTTCTTGGAGTTTTCATTTTAGCTTAAAAATATTCAAAACTTTATGGGGCGCCTGGGTGGCACAGCGGTTAAGCGTCTGCCTTCGGCTCAGGGCGTGATCCCGGTGTTATGNTTGTTTTTATTTATGAAGTATAGTTCTATGAAATTTTTCTCCTTATAACTTTTTGGAGTTTTCATTTTAGCTTAAAAATATTCAAAACTTTAAAAAAATGTGGAAGTACTACTATTATAAATACCGCTTATGTGCCGTGCACTTAGCAATAAATGAAAAGAGAGTTTTTGAACTCAAAGATTTACATATTGTGTTCCATACTATTGTAGGCAGAAAAATAGATGCCCAAACATGTCCATGTCCTAATCCCTGGAAACTGAATATGTTATCTTAAATGGGAAAAGACATTTTGTAGAAATAATTAAATTAAGAATCTTAAACTAGGGAGATTATCCTGGATTGGCCCAACATAATCACAAGAGCTCTTATAAGTGAAAGAGGTAGGCAGGAAAGTCAGAAGCAGAAAATAAAATGCAGATTTGTGACTACTTAAATGGAAGTTAAAGTGATAAGATTGCTGGTTTTGAAGATGCCTTCCATAAGTCAGGGAATGAAGAAAGTTTCTAGAAGCTGGAAAAGGCATGCAGCAGAATTTTCCCAGAGCCTCCAGAAAAAAATACAGTCCATGCTGACAAACTGATTTTAGCCCAGTGATCCCTATTTCACATTTTGGCTTTGGAAACTGCAAGATAATACATTTGTGTTGTTTTAAGGCACTAATTGTTGTACTTTGTTACAGCAGCAGTGGGAAAATACTACACATGCTAAAATAGGCAAGTGAACAAAGAATCTCAGTAGGCGTGTGATTGAGGAAGAAGAAAACAGGTGAGGTTATAGAATGGGACTCCCTAATAGAGCAGCTGTCAGCCATGTACTTGAGCAGAAAAGGAGAAAAGGGCTTTTGTATAGACAACTGGCCACTTTCACCATGCTAATTTAATAATTGTTCAGAATAGCAATATGACCAAAAAGATCCAAGGCAAAAAGCATAAAATGAGATAAAGAGTGATATGAAATTTCGATAAAATCCGTATTCCACTCAAGAGATTAAAATGATTCTAAATGCTGGAGAACATAAGAGCCTGATTATTTTTGAAACAAAACCATAAAATGATACATAAAAGGCTGACAAATTCAATACACTCGTAAGATAAAAGATGTCTCAAACAAAAATAACAAGTGACAGAATGGGAGAAAATATTTACAACATATGCTACAGTTGAAAGACCTTATCCGCAATATGTCAATGTTCCTATAAATGGAATCTGAAACAAAAGTAAAGGAAACAAAAGCAGAAAAGCAAAGAGGCAAATGGCTGCAAATGAATGGACATTTTGTTGAAGAGTAACAACTGACCAATAAATGTATGAAAGCTTGGTCAATGCTAACATTATTCCTAATTCTACATCTAAAATTAATTCTTAACATAATTTTATGACTAGTCTGGGTTGAAAGAGAGGGCAATTTGTACTGTTGAGGAGTAAATTACTAGTGTCTTGATTTAGACAGAATATAGGAGATAAAACAGGAGAAGCAGACATCACTTTCTGAGAATTTTCATTACTTGGAATCTGTGAAGAGTTGGAAGATAAAATTAAGCTAAATTGCTACTTTATAGCTCTTATCTTTAGGGCTGACCAGAAAGACAAAGTCAAATTTATCACACTGCTAAGGGATCAGTCTAAGATCAGTAATATTTTCCTTGTATTTCTTTCCTTTTTCATATAGGAAGGTGATACCAGACATATATTTAGAAGCTGGATGGTGAGCCACATTTAAACTTTATGAATTGATACTTTCATTGTAGAATATTTCTGTTGATAATATAAACTTTTCTTAACACTGTTGAATTATTTTTGCCTTGAATTTTATTTTTCTTGACATCACAGTACAAGAATCTGAGAGCACAAGAATATTGTCCAATAGCAACTTTTCCTAGCTGAGATTTTGAGAGGCATGAAATAAGTATTCATTTAAAAAAAAAAAAAGTAAGTGTGACTTATTCTCATAAAGTTCCGGATATTAAGCTAGGCTGATTCCTTTAGCAGTATCAAAATTCTTCTGCTTAATATTTTTAAGAATATTTTGTTTATAATGTAGATGTGCACATTATTTCAATTATTTTATGTCACTACACATTTGTTATAAATATATGTCATATCTTTTGTTATTGGAAGTAGAGACGGTAAGAATTAAAAACTGAAAATGTACCCAGGTTAAAAGCTTCGTTCAGAAAGTTAAAGAATCTGAATATATTGTGCCTAATTTCTAAATCTATGATAATATAGCCTTTTAAAATGTTGAATTTACTTTGCCCTAATTTAGAGTCTTTAATTTTTATTCCTTAAGATCAGACATCTGCCTTAAAGGTCGAGCCAATTGTGATAACATGGCATGATGAATTTTTATTCTTGTTTTTAACATTAGTCATCTCCTTTATTAGTAACTCCTAATCCATTTTACTTTTTGACCTCTCCCCTGGTCTTTGGGGAGCCCCGTTATCTTGTCATCTGCCTAACTTTCAATGTCATTACGTCTACAGTATATCCAATCTCATCTTAAAACATGCTTTATCTCTTATCCTCAGTGGCTCCTTTACTTTAACTTGTTTTCTTTTCTGAAGCTGTGCCCTGGGTCTTATGTTGACAAGTATTTTGCTACAATCACTTCTGAATCATTTTTCCTCATCAGTACTGCAGGACTGATCAATGTCCCAGTCCCCATATCCCAAGACTAATTACCTTACGGTAATCTAAGTTGAATTAAATTTGCTATCTCTTAGCACAACCAACTGAAAAGAAAAAGACTGTAAAAACTTCACTATTACCAGTGGATATAACATTAAAAGAGGGGGGAAAATAAATATCTTAAAATTAAATTTGAAATGTACCATGGCAAATACACAGCCACACATCACTAAAAAAATAAAAAGTACTTAATGATTTTGTTTGAGTTAACAGTTTTGTACCTCATGGTTCTTTTTCACCTATAAAGGAATCTGCAAAGCTAGGCACTATAAACTATGGTCCTGACTTTACACAAAGCTTTCTTGGAGCTATTTGTATTGTCTACCTATAACACCCCTCAGAATAGCACGTTGCAAATATATATTGGGAAAACAACTATCTCAGGCAAGCCATGTGTCATCCTCATATGCTCTACTCCATTGATTTAACTTTCCATGTTTTAAATCACTAGCTATCAGTGTATAATATAGAGAGTATTTATAAAAAAAAAATCACCAGGGGAGTTTTCCAAATTTAGCTGTCTGGTTTTAACACCACCTCCCAATGATTCTGATTCAGTAGGTCTAGAGTAGGACTTAAGAATATGCATTTTAGGGGTGTCTGGGTGGCTCAGTCAGTTAAGCATCTGACTTCTGATTTCAGCTCAGGTCATGATCTCAGGGTCATGGGATAAAGCCCCTCATCAGGCTCTGTGCTCCGTGCACAGTCTGCTTGTCCCTCTCCCTCTGCTTCTCCCCCTGTGCACTCTCTCTCTAAAATAAATAAATAACATCTTTTTAAAAAAAAAAAGAGAGTGTGCATTTTAAAGCACCCCAGAGTATTCCTTAGGTACATTTGAGAGTCATTGAATTAACAGTAAATTCATTCATTTACATGAAAGAGTTGTTTCCAAGGCACAAAATAAATTGTGGACTAGGGGATACATATAAGGCCCTCTATTATTATTTTTTTAACCTAAAAATAAGATAGAACTTAGGCCTTAGTAATATTTAATATATAGAGTAGAACCCATCTCCTTAGGTAGTCACATGGCCTCTTGGCGTGTGGGCTATCCTTAGGAAGTGTTGCGTTTCCACCAGGCAGAGGAGTTGTAAGGGCATCTTCCCTTTCTTTTCTGTAAGTTGAATTATAAGACAATCTCTTTGCATCCAGTTAAGTTGTTTTATAAATTATGTTCTCTAGTCCTAACCAATATTCAGAAAATGGAAAATTGACTTAATAATCTTTCTACTAAAAAAAACAGTAATAAAGAATGATAAATATTTTAGAATATGTTACCTATTAAAAGAAAAGGCAGAGTCAGTGTTTCTTATTGGACAACCACACTAAAAGAGAAGACAAAACCCACGGACAGTATTTCAGAAAAATAATGAAGTTTTTTTTCATGTTTCTTAATAATGAAGATAAAGGCCATATACCATTGCTGAAACATTCACTCTACTGAAGCAGTAGAATTAGCTAGAATAGTACACAGAAGACAAAATAGAAACAAATAAAAATCCTTTCTCCTGTCAGTATACAAAAGTGTCCTTTGACAGGCACAAGAATGTATTATTGATGACTTAAAGAAACAGATTTTAAGAAAATTATGCACTCTGGGAGGTTTACTGTAGGGTTACATGAGAGTCCAGATATTTTTAATGTGTCTCATTTTATTTTCTAGATTTTGTTTCACAAACTCATACATCAAGAAGTGTTTTCGGTAAGCTACTAAAAGAAAAGTGAGCTAGAAAATGTATGTCTTTTAAAATAAATAATACCTTAAAAATATTTTAAGAACAAGCTAAATGTTCTAGGCTCAAAGTACAAAGATCATACCATGCATGATTCTCTTCACAGTATTTTTCAGGGAAAAGTTATTGTCCCTTTACACAGGTAGAAATCAGGTGCATGAATTATACATGTCAACATCCAGGTCATTAATTTCAAAAAATGAGATCTTTAAAATGTATAGTAGACTTATAAATAGTTTATAAGTCTATGTAGAATATTTGTGAAGATCTTTTTAACACAGATAAGTATTCTAATTATCTTTTGGCAAAGTAGTTAAAATAATTGAATAAAAATGAATGGTACTTTTTTAAATGAATATAAGTATTCCAAATATATTGATTCGTTTTTGATGACAAATGTCTTTTAGTAGCATACTACTTGGTAGATTCTTTAGAAAATATAAATACGATCCATCCCTAAAATGTAAAGGTCATGCTTTTAAAATGAGTAAGAAAGCTATGTTTTACGAAAGAAATATCTGTTAGTAAGAAGCACTTTAGAAATATGAATATTTGAGTATTTTCCAACATTTTATGATTTTGTTACCTAACATAATCTGTATGACTTAAAACAATATGTTTAATCTGTACTTTTAGTAAAGTTGAAATCTATTCTATTTAAAAATGTTTCAAAATTACTATCTTCGATAAACGTTGAAGCCACTTACTCATATAAAACACATATTTTCAGATTCATTTATAAGACCATATAAGTTTTTAGGAAATTGGATTTAACTCTAAATTTTAAGAAAAGTTTTTAGATCCTTCTATATATAGTATACTTTTGAAAGTAATACTTTTAATTTTATCCAATACTATTCTTCTATTTCTATATATTTATGTATATTATATATCTTTGTGATATATCATTTTCAGATATCACAGCTAATACCACCAAGTGTGACAATAAACTAAACTTAAAAACAAACCTTCAAATTACTCTTCCAATGTGCTGAACATGAATATTCAGAAATAAAAGAGCAAATACAAGCACACTGCTGTGTAAAATATTAAATTATCTATAGCACTGTGATAAAGGAAATTTTCAACTTTTAGTGTTTGTGGGCCCTGCTGGTGAGCTCCCTGGGAAGCTACACTTTTAAGGGTAGAAACACTTCAGCAAACTTCAAAGCATGGGCTCTATTTCTGTCCTGAGCACACATTGTACATCTGCTCGTTAGCAAATAACCTAAAAGAAACATTTCAAATTAAAGAGTAAAAATCTCCCTAATTTCTGTTCCTATACCTCTGAAGCTTATAACCTTGTACATACTAAAAGTATAAAATAAAGTTCAATTTTCTGAAATGTCCTTTGTCATGATGATTTGTAACTCTTGATGTAAACACACACACACACACACACACACACACACACACACACACCCTAAACAAACAAAAACCATATATAACACTGTTCTTTTTCCAGAGCACCCTTTTCCTTTCAGGGCACTCTCTTCTTTGTGAAGATTGTGTATCATGGGCAGTTGTCCTCACTTGGGCTCAAATAAAACTTTTATCTTTTAAAAAAATTTCTAAAAGTTTTGTTCATTTTGTATCAACAACTGTAGTAAAGGCCTAAAGATTTTAGAAAGTTAATACACAAAAATACTTAATTCCAAATGTTACTTGTTATATTTTGACATATTTTTATACATCTTTGTTTTTACTCTTTTGACTGCAATAAATAATTTATTAATAGAGCAGTGCATATATATTCACCAAATTATAATTAAAGAAATACACATATATTAGGGAGAAGGCATGTTGGAAAAGCTTGGAGGCCACCAACATAGCTTACTGTGTTCATGAGGAAACCCCTGTGATAGCCACAGTGTACGATCTTCAATTCATTCATGAATCTTAGCGGAGCTTGGATAAGAGGGTTGGTTTGGATGATTGTTATTAAAACCAAAAGAACATCAGTGATGTGCTGGTAAGGACTGAAAAACAACATGGGGGTGGGACGAAGCACTGATGGGCAGTGTTTGCGATTCCTTTAATAAAAATACTCCTACTGCAGCTGATTTCAGATTACTGAAAACATCATGTGGGCCTGGGGACTGATGGGCACAATCAACTGTCCCAAATTGATAACAAGCCGGTCTAAATACCACTGGATAAAGTCCATGTCCTGTTGGCAGGAGATGATTCTACTCTCACTTGTCAAAAATCATGAAAGTACAGCAAAAAGCCTCTTGACTCGAATTTTCTTCTCTTTCAAAAAATTTCCCTGACATATTGAATTAGTGCTCTGTACATGTTTGCTCAGCAAATAGTACTTTCTAATTCTAATCATTTTCACATTCTAAATTTCACAATGTAATCTGTAGGTACACATGATTTCTAAGTATGCTTGATAGGAAAGAGAAGGATTTGGAGAGTGAGAAGGGGGAAAGCATATTTCTGCAATAAAGAAAAGAGATATTTTAATTCTACGTAATGATCTTTTCAACCGAATTAGCTTAAATGTTTGACTAAAAATCACTAAGAAAACCAAGTATGACATACTTAAACTTCCCATCGTGATAATTTTACGAGAATACATGTAAAAAACTCTCTCTCTCACTCTCTCTCTCACACACACACCCCACACATTCAATTACAGACTAGCTATTAAGTGTCTTGAGTAAGTTCCCTCAGAACAAATCAAGGACAGAAAGCACTTTACTCTCATGTGAACTAATTTCTATTCCAGTGTTTTTCCACTAAGCAAATTATGATTTTTCCTTTCTCATTAAGGTTAATTTAGAAAAGAACAGAGTGTTTGATTGCTGGTGGATTCCTCTTCAATACGCTGCTCACATACAAGAATCAATTACACTTGGCTCATCCAATTCTTAAAAATGGTTTTAGATTGCTTTATAACTCCAATCTATTTGTCAAATTACTCTGTCATTATCTTTGTGTTCACTGAAGCTAGGACAAAATTGTGTTTAAACAATGGTTTACTTTAATGTCCTAAAGTTCAAAAAAACATAATTGAACAAACACTATGCAAATATATACTTTGAAATTAACATCCCTGTGTACTTCATACTAGAATTACTAGTATTCCAGAATTTTACTTACATACAATAATACCCTTTATATGATGATAAGCCATAGATTATATTAATTTCTCTCAAATATTTTAACTGAAAAGTGATGGAAGCTTCATCTTATTGACTAAAGCTGCTGTCAGCAAAGATAACTAAATTATCATGCCAACCAACTTTATGTGGCAAGAGAAAACACAATAATTCATGGATAATTGCATAAGTCTTCTAACTTGGACTATCTGCTTCCAAGCCTACTCTCCTCTATTCCATTGTCTACATTGCTGTCAAGTTAATTTTCCTTTTTATAGCAATTGATTTGCTTCTTTATTTGCTTACACGTATAGAATTTCTATCAAATAAACTCTGTGAACAGACTGTCAAGGTCTTTGACAACATAGCTTGAAGTGAATCCTTCCTTCAGTCATTCACTCATCTATTGATTCATTCATTCCAAAAGATTTTTGAGATTTACTAAATATTTCCTAAATATTTATGACTTAAAAAAGACCTAATTTTTAGAGCATTTTTAGGTTCCTTACAAAATTGAAAGGAAGGTACAGAGATACTTCATTGACTCTCTGCCCCTGTACATGCTGGTATCCCCTGTTATCAACCTCCCCCACCAGAGGGGTACATGCATTACAACCATGAACCTACACTGACACATCATAATCACTCCAAGTCCAGAGTTTACATTGGGATTCACTCCCGGTGCTATACATCTGTGGATTGGGACAAATGTGTAATCCATCATTATAATATCACACAGAGTATTTTCACTGCCCTAAAAAATCATCGGTGCCCACCCAATCATCCTTCTCCATCTCCCACCCACTATTAACCAGTAATCTTTCTAGTGTCTCCAGTTTTGCCTTTGCCACATATTTGGAATGCTAGAGTATGTGGCCTTTCTGGATTGGCTTCTTTCTCCCAGTAAATGAATTTACAAATCCTCCATTTCTTTTCATAGCTTGATAGCTCCTTTCTTTCTAGTTCGGAGTGATATTCTGTTATCTGGATGGAATTATTTCCATAATTCAACATGTATTTTTGATCCCCTCTTGTATATCTCAGATACCTTGCTAGGCATTGAGGAGAAAAAGATGTGTACCTGGTGACCTTGTAAAGGTCAACTTTATGTCTTTAATTTAGATCATAACTTAAAACCCATTGAGAACAGGAACTACCTCATACTTGTTTGCAGCTTTGAGGAAAGCAGGATAATTAAAACATAAGTGCTTAAAAAAGGTGTGTTGCTGCTATGTATGGTGACAATTACCATGCAAATAATAATGATAATAGAGAAAATGATGGGTAATAGAAAATAAAGAAAAACTCTCCAATTTTACCACCACAAATCATACAGTTAAAAAGATATGAATACTGTACAAGCTAATTCTGATACCCTTATAAACCTAAGTGACAAAACCTTTATTTCTAGATAAGTTAAGAACAATCAATACTGCATTCCACATTGTCTTGCTTTACAGAATACAGAGACTTTTTACCACTTTATAATGCTGAATGAATTACTATGAAAATTGTAGTATTTCTACCTGAAGGAGAATATCACAGGTATATTCATCTATCCTTTGTCCTTATTGGCTGAGGACAGTGTGATGATTGTTAAATACTTAAAATTCTACTCTGATACCAATGCAGGAAATTGTAGCCAAACTTAGGATCTCTATAAAATGTCAGCCCGTCTATATAGTCTTTCCTCTCTTTATGTAAGAATAGAGTTCAGATATCAGAGTTCTTTGCATTTGTTTTAGTGGCACAGGTATGTTATTCAACCTTGCATTATTATGTGTATTCTATATTTTTTGATCTGTTTTTTCCTTCCAAACTTCTATTATAATAGATTATATATAAAACTTTGAGGTCAATCCTCATGTTCTATTAGATTTGTGCCCCTCTCAGCATCTGGGAGATCAAGACTATTGTAAATGTCAATGAAGAGTGTTGTAAATCAAAAGGTAATCTACCTCTTCCCCTAAAGTTAGTGTCCAAGCAGATGGTATTTTACAAAGAGGATAATTATTTTCACCATCAGTCAATAGTTGTAAATTAAAAAAAAATTGTAAATATTGGGAAGCACACTGGTATCTTTCTTCTTCCCTTTGCCTCCTCCCTGGTCTTAGGGTTTTTTTGTTTTGTTTTGTTTATTAATTTTTTTCCCCTCTTATGGTTTCTTTGTTTCACTTACTAATTTAACATGGAGCTTTGGATTTAGAATTTTTAATTTAAGATCCTGATTATCTGGCCTCTTCTATTTCGTATTGCTAGCCATGGATAGAAAGACTTCCTTCAACCAAGCTATATATTATTCTATTTCTAATTAAGTTAAACTTTTTGGAAAGCAAAAAATATGGGGTTATATTGTAATTCACACACACAAAAAAATGGCCTACACCTACCAACATTCTGACTTTCTGGTAAGCATCCTAAAGTCATGTCTGTGTTAAATCTATAAACTTGATTTCTAAGAAACAAAACAACTTTGAGCTGTTTCAAGAGTAAATATCAAAATATGTCAAATTCTGTATCAGGTGTGGAGATCAAGTGAATCCTCATTAGCAATAACTAGATCAACCCCTGTCCGTTTCATATTTTAACAACTTTCACTTACAACAACCCACTTTAAGGTGCATATTTTTATCATCATTACAGTTACTTGACTATAAGCAAAGAAATGGTCTCATTCTAAATTACACAACCAAAACCACACTAAACAAGTAAATTTAAAATATGAGATAAATCACCGAATTAAGGAAAACCACTAGGCTATTAGAAGTGTAAGAACTAGGACAGTTTTAAGATCTTAGTATCAGGATATTATGAGCCATTCTTATAAGATGCTGCCATCATATTGCTCATCTCTAAACATTGATTTTTCACTCATATGACCAGTGGGCAGGGTTCTCTAAGTGGCAAAACCACCTGAATCGTATTGTACGAGGGAAGGGATGTGAATAAAGATAAAAGCAACAAAAACAAAAAATAAGAAATGAACTATTACTAGAATTTTTGTGGAACAAATTTCTTTTAAAGATCTTATTTATTTGATATATAGAGAGAGAACACAAGCAGGGGAGTGGCAGGAGGAGGGAGAGGGAGAAGCAGGCTCCCTGCTGAGCAAGGAGCCCAAAGTGGGGCTTGATACCTGGACTCTGGGATCATGACCTGAGCCAAAGGCAAACACTTAACCAACGGAGCCTCTCAGGTGACCTTGGAATAATTTTTTTAAAATATTTTATTTATTTATTTTGGGGGGGAAGAGAGAACGCAGGTGAGGTAGAAATCTCAAGTAGACTTTGGGCTGAGCATGGAGCCTGATATGGGGCTCAATCTCACGACCCCAAGATCATGACCAAGCCTAAATCAAGAGCCAGATCTTCAACTGACTGAGCCACCCTGGCGCCCCTTTAGTGGAATAATTTTTGGAGAATTACGGAGAGAGACATTTAGAGGGCAACCCTAGCATAAAGAACAATTTCTTTAGTTTCTTAAAATTAAAAAAAAAATAGATGAGAACAATTCTATTTTTCTTTTTAAAAATGAAATGGCCTATCAGTGATACGCAGAAATCATATGTTCACTATACCTATTCTCTATTTGTCATCACCAGTGTCCTCATTCTCAGCAAACGACATCACTTTTAATTTTTCAGAGTGGAGAAGCCATTTGTAATAAAAGCTGCCATCATTCACATGTATGTTTTCCCTTTATCTTCTGTGCCCCTTACTGTGGTGTGTCCTTTTGTTATTTAAGGATAATCTCTCCCCTGGTGATTCAGATTTATCTTCTTCTGCCTTCATGTAGATCTTACCCTCTCTTTGTTGTATCTACCATCTATCCTGCTTCTCATGGCTTCTTTCCATTGGTGTATTAAATGATTCTGATCTCTCCCATCGTCACATGCTCACACCCATGTGCCCCAGCCAGTGAATATCTTCTTCAAACCACTGCTTTCTCTCTCTCCTCTCTTAACATGTCACCACCAGGTGCCCTGAAAGGTTTTTGTGCACCCACAGCTTCTATATCCCCCATTTGTTTTAATGTCTCTATTGACTGCAAACTGTCTTCTGTTCTGGCGATAGAAGGGAGCTTTTTTTTTTTTTTAACTTTTTCTTTCTTATTTCTCTCTCCCTTCCCAAACCAGTGCACCCTTCTTCCCAAATATACTTATTCCACCTTCTTTGTTCTCTGTGTGAATGAAGGACTTTCATCCGTCCACTTAGTGGTTCAGCATTGAAGCCTGCATAATATTTTTAATCTCTAGCTCTCTGACCCTAACATCCAATTAATTACCAATTTCCATCCACACTATTCCTAAAGAGTATTTAAAATATTTGTGTACTATAAAAAATATATCCAAAACTTGGACAAAAGAATGACATGAACTTTCAATGTCATGTAGGGGGCATTTTTTAACAAGCTTAACCAATTATCTAGGAGAAAGTGCCTGCATTTGAAGCCTAGACACAATGAAACTGTGTAACTTGAAGACAGCTGTCTGGGAAAAAAAAGGGATGACAAAAGTTGTGGTTTTTCCACCTTGTCAGACATTAACTGGTCTTGCATCTCACCTGAATCTGATTTTTGCATTCCTCTTTTAAAAATAATGTCCATAAATAGCCAGTTCCTCAAAATGTATTTTTTTGTGCTAATGTGTTTTTTTTGTTCTTGCTTTATCATCTTAATTCTTCTCCATCAATTAAATGAATAAAAATGTTTCCCAAGTTCCTTCTTCATTAGTATGAAAGTCATGTTGTAACATTTTAAGAATTATACTTTAATAGTACCTCTCTGTTCCCAAAATTATTACTTAAACTTAGGCCACCACTGTCTCTCTCCTTAATTATTCCTGCAGGTGCTTCTTGACTGGCCTTGCTGCCCAAGGTTAGCTGAATCCAACCCGTTCTTTGCAGGATGATTTTTTTAAGAACACACATCTGAATGTGTCACCTTCTGTTTGAAGCATCAAATATTTTCATATGATTCATAAAATGGCTCACAAGCTCTTGTCACCAGGTTGCTGCGTACTTCTGCAGGCTTGTCGCCACACTAGCCTAGCAGGACTGCTGCTCTCCAGATTTATCTGTTTGTGGATCTTTATCATGTCTCTTTTCTGTGTTTCCTCATGACGCACTTTATAACTGGAATAGCCTTCTGATTACCATCTAATATCATTCAGGACCATGATATTGGTTATTGAATAAGATCAGGTTACTAATTCTCAACGTCTCACCTTATATGTCCTTCCTTCTTGAAAATAATCTCTCAAGTATAGGTGAAGAGGCCCCTTCTATATGATTTCCTGTGCTTGCTCTCCATGACACTTATGACAATACATTATTTTTACTTGTCCCTATCCCCTATCAGTGTCTCAGACCTTTACTGTCAGGAATTTGTCTATCTTATGCACCACGTTGCCCCCAAAACCTAACACAGTGACTGATACATAGTTTATCCAATAAGTGCTTAATACTTAAGTTATTAAATATTATTAATAATAGTAAAATTGGGACCTCAAAAGTTTAAGGGTTATACTTACTTTTCACATCTGATGTTGTTTTTGCATACCTAATAACAGATAAAATGAGATCCCTACCTTCTACTCTAGTTCTTTTACATATATATTATATATATATAAAGCTTCTATATCTCATTTGTCTGTATCAAATCACCTAAGTTTTAGTGACCGAGTATAGGTTAACAGTGGTGATAGCTACCTTCAATTAACCATCTACCACACATAGTTATATCTTAATATTCGATCTTCAAGCAGGCAATGAATTTGGTAATACCAGCTCTGCTTTACTAGGAAGAAACTATGGCTTAGACTATTTTAACATTCTTGGCAAGTATTAGAGTCAAGACTGGAACTCCAGTGTAGGAGTTATAGTACATTATATTACATTATACTACAACTTTAAGCAGATCCTAGTGCCTGACTCATCACATTTTGAGATTTAATCATTTAATTATATTTGTCCACCTATAATTGTATATTCTAACTTATTTTTTTCAATAAGCACACACTATATATCAGCTTTATCCCAGCTATTATGCAAAGTATTAGATATTTAATAACGGGAAATGTAGCTCTTGTTTTCAAGAAATGTATAGACTAATGGGAGATTAAAGCAGGCTATGAGACTAAGACAGGGGTATATGCCCCATATTATAAGACTCCCCCAAAGGCCATTTGGACTAGATTGGCAAGGGGTCTGAAAACTCAAGGAAATGACATCTTGGTTCCATCCTAAAGACACTATGGACACACGCAAGATGAAGAGAGGTTATATATTCTGTTTAGGGGTAGGTTTTCAGGAGGCAAAAACTGAGATGGAAAAAGTAATCAGGGACTAGATAGCAAAGGGCTTTATAGTATACGGTTGAGCACACGGAATTTATTTTCAGGGAAAGTAAGAGCCTGATGTAATGTAAATAACACTAATGTAATAGATAAATGTTGATTTCTCAGTGGCTAAACACAATACATATGTTATTTCTAGCCACAATACATATGTTATTTCTATACCACAGTTCAATGTGAGTTTTCCTAGTTGAGAGGAATTCCCTGTGGCCTTTTAGAATTTCAAGTTCAAGGATGCCTGGGTGGCTCAATAGGTTAAGCATCTAACTCTTGGTTTCAGCTCAGGTCATGGTCTCAGGTCCAGGGATCCAGCCCTGCATTGGGCCCAGCATCAGGGCCCCAACTCTGTGGGGAGTCTGCTTATCTCCCCCTCTCTCTGCCCCTCCCCCTGCTCACATGCTCTCTCTCTCAAATAAATAAATCTTTAAAAAACAAAAAAAGAATTTCAAGTTCAGCCACCCAGATGCTTGTGGGTCCTCTCCAATTGACTAGCAGAAAGGTAAACAGATGGAATAAAAGATTACTCATGGGGAGGGATTTATGTGGATGATACAGATCATAGCTCCCATCACTTTTTTTTTAAGATTTATTTATTTATTTATTTTAGAGAGAGCATGTGCATGAGCAGGGGGAGGGATAGAGGGAGGGAGGGAGATCAAGAGAGAGAAAGAAAGAGACAGAGGAGAGAGAGAGAGAGAGAGAGAAGCAGACTCCTTGCTGGGCGTGTAGCCTGACTCCTGGCTTGAACTCACAACCCTGAAATTAACCAACTGAGCTACCCAGGCACCCCTACCATCACTTTTAATAACATTTATTTAGTTATTGCACAGACATGTGGCGACACCCAATGGGAAAATATAATCTAGCTATGTGCCTGGAAAAAGAGAACAGAGGCTTTGTTTAAAACACAGTAGTCTAACCTCTGGTGAGAGGTAAGTTTTGTACATAAAGATTTGATTTCATTTTTAAAAATTTGGAAGTGCCTTAGTGACTTTTAAGCAGACATGTCTAGCAGAACATTCAGTTACAATCTTGGAGCTTGTGGGATAAATACAGTCTGGGAAGATAACTAGTCACCTGCATTTTTTAGCTAATTTACATTGTCCAGAAGACAAAATGAGAAGGGACCTTGTGTAGACTCCTAAGAAAACTGCAGTTCCCATTAAGGTGTAGTTCCAGGAAATGAGTCAAGCAAGAAAGTGTGAAGGAACAGCCAGATAAATATGAGGAAAAAAATAAAGCAGGAAGTTTTATGAATAAAAAAAGGAGAAAGGATCTTAAGTAGACTATGAACAACAATGTCGTGCTTCAATTTTAGATAGATCTGAGGAGAGAAAGCAGGGAAATAAAGAAAATCATTAAAGATAAGCCTGAAAAGACATCACCAACATTTTTTAGGTTACCATTATCACTGAATATTTCTCTTTGTATTTAGAAATACATAAAGAACAGAACCTCTATGAATGAGAAAGGGAGTTACCAACTGATCTTACTTCATATTTACAAGATTCCACCTATGCTGTATTCCTGAAAGATGTATGTAAGCCAGCTTCATTAAGCTAGCCTGTGAGAGGGAAATAATAAAATTATTTCTGAGGAAGGGAGGAAACATGGAGTTTCACAAAGTGTGGCAGCATCCACTCCATGAATGATTAAGTCAGAACAGGATGGATCGAGAGAAAGAGTTTACAGGACACCAAGAAATAGTTTTGTGAGTATAAATATTTGAAGTGAATGCAGAGTGATAAAAGGACATATACACATACACATACACCATACCTATATGTACCATTGCTACATTTTTTCTTGCTCTTTTTCATTAAATGCCAGTAGTGAAACAACTGTGTTCTATATATATTAGACTCATATCATATTAATAGAAGGTAATTAAAACAATTTTAAATATTGAGTACTAAAAACTACAAAGATTGAAACAGCCCTTTAACCTTTATTTTTCATTATCATTGGTCAGATATAAAAAAGTATGTTCTTATAAAAAGATATATCTTTAAATACAAGAAAAATAAAATTCATTAAAACAGAATGAAAAAATAGTTCTATACATGGTGAAAGCTCTAAATATAGTTAAAGCTCTATAAGTGATTTTTTAAAGATTTACTTACTCATTTAGAGAGAAAGAAAGAGAAAACATGGGTGTGGTAAGGGGCAGAGGGAGAGAATCTTCAAGGTGACGCCCCACTGAGCACAGAGCCAGACACAGGGCTCCATCTCACAACACATGAGATCATGACCTGAGCCAAAACCAAGAAGCAGACACTTGACCGACTGAGCCACCCAGATGCCACAGCTCTCTTAAGTGATTTTGATACAAATTCCATTCCACCATTCTTGTTAAAAAGAAAATAACTGTTTGGGAAAGAAATATTTGCAAAAGATATACCTGATAAAGGGCCGTTATACAAATATACAAAGAGATCAACAATAAGAAAATAAACAATCCAATTGAAAAATGGGCAAAATATCTGTACACACACCTCATCAAAGAAGATATACGGATGGCAAATGAATATATGTAAAGATGCTCTACATATATCATTAGAGATTGCAAATCAAAACAACCATGACACACTTACTAAAATGTCCCAAATCCAAAACTCTGACAACACCAAATGCTGGAGAGGATATGGAGCAACAGGAATTCTCATTCATGGTTGGAGGGAATGCAAAATGGTACAACTGCTTTGGAAGACAGTTTGGCCATCTCTTATGAAAGTAAACATAAACTTACCATAAGATCCATCCATCACCCTCCTTGGTATTTACCAAATGAGTCAAAAACTTGTCTACTAAAACACATAGATGTCATTAGCAGCTTTATTCATAGCTGCCAAAACATGGAATCAACTGAGATGTCCTTCAGTAGGTGAACAGATAAATAAATTGTGGTACATCCGGAGAATGGAATATTAGTCAGCATTAAAAAGAAATGAGCTATCAAGCCATGAAAAGATGTGGAAGAACCTTAAGTGCATGTTACTAAGTGAAAGAAGCCAATCTGAGAAGACTATATACTATATGAGCCCAACTATATCATGTTCTGGAAAAGGCAAAACTATGGAGACAGTAAAAGATTGGTGGCTGCCAGGGATTGGAGGGGGGGGGAGGGATGAGTAGGTGGAGTACAGGGAAATTTTAGGGCAGTGACACTATTCTATATAATACCACAATGGTGGAGGCATGTCATTATACATTTGTCATAGAATGTACAACACCAAGAGTGAATCCTAATGAAAACTCTGGACTTGCAGTGATAATGATGTGTCAGTGTAAGTTTGTCAATTGTAACAAACCTACCACTCTGGCGTAGGACGTTGATAGTGAGGGAGGCTGTGCGCATATGGGGATATGGGGTATACTGTTACTCTCTACACTTTCTACACAATCTTTCTGTGAACCTTAAACTGCTCTGAAAAATAAAGTGTATTTAATAATAAAAAAACAAAAAAAAGATATATCTTTTTTTTTTAAAGATATATCTTTAATAGGTATCTAGGGTCCACTTTTGAGCTGGATTTGGAATGCAAAAAGAAAATTAACATTCCTTATATTTAAATTCCTTACCTTTTAGTAAAATTTATTTTTCTCAGTTGTTTGCTTTAGGCAAAATTGCAATAATAAAACATTTAGTGTGCTGGGTTAATTATAAGAGACATAGAAGGGTTTCCTTCCCATGAGTACGGCTTCAGATTCATTAGACTTGTTGCTAAATACACATCCAGTTCTACAATTATGTAACTTGATAAATATAGTTCATCAAAGAACACATACAATGTACCTTTGGAAAGGCAAGTCAAATTTTGCTTTTAGTTTCGCTTCCAAAGAACTTTGTGTCATGGAACCCAATAGGGCAGGGGCACACGAGAAGCCTCTCCCAACTGCTGGTCTGATTTTAATTCACGACCAAATTTGAGAATTGTTTTCTAAAAGGGAACAAATAGGCAGGTAACCTGCCTGGAAGTTTTTCAGTTTTTCAACTAAATTAAGTAAATTAGAATTATTATATTTTGCTTGAATGATTTTATACAAATCAGGACAACTTATGTGAAAAAACCTGTACTTTTGTTTCAGGATTCAAAAGTTTTCCTGACATTTGACACACTCCTTGTAATGGAAATGTACATAGCTAACTGCCTCCTTCAATGAAATTTCACCTGACAAGCCTATAGAAAACCTTTTTGCTTTAATTTTAATTTTTGTTCTTCTAGCTGCTTTGAAAAAAATGAAAGGACAAAGAAAATGAGTGAAATGTCATCATTTTATTATGGAAAGACCTGAGTAGTTCTTTGTATTAGAAGATAAGGCAGGCCCTATACCTTTTAAACGGCTTTAATTTTTTTTTCGAAAGAATCAGTGAATTTATACAATTGTGTTACTAATCATACATGTCAAAAAAAGAAAAAGAATTTTCTGACAATTCCGTTTAATTTTAGAGTTCCATTTATCATATCTGTGATTTATTTCTAGCAAAGTTATTGGTCTTAGATTTCTTCTTTCATTTTCTTTTTATTATTTAAAACTTTATTTAACATTTACAGCTATTCTCAAATGTTGGGAATCTTCTCCAATTTTTCATCCCACTGCCCCAGATCATTCTTAACTTTTTCCTCCCAAATCTCGGACATCTGAAAAAGATAGTAAAGCAGAGAAGGAAGAAAATAAGAGCTGGGAGAAGAAAATAAGAAAAAGGAAGCACAACAGGGAAATTTTGTTCAAATGAAGTAAAATGATAAGAAAAAGAAAATCCCCTAACAAGCATCTATTTCATTTAATTTCATATGAGAATATAGCCTTACACCTCAAACCATCCTATCTTTTATTTCTACCTTCTTCTCCAAAATGAATTCAACAAATAAAAATATATATTGTTATTTTTCTGAGAAGATATTAATATTGAGGTGTTCAGGTTTAGTAACAGTTTGGTAGTAGTAGGTAAAGGGGAATGGAAGGCATATTAACTTTTTACTCTGTGACTCTCCTTTAGGGGCCCTCGCTAGAACTCTGTTGGTAACTCATTTGTCCCAACACATGCTTTCCCTAGTTGGCAATAAAGCTCAGAGACATGCAAGTGCTAGATACCAAAAACAAAGCACAAATAAATGTCCGTTAGCCTTTTAAATGATAGAGAGGGATAGATAATGAAGCTGTGTAAAATTGATAAAAATTATTTTATAAAGGAAATTATAATTTAGTAATTTCTATTATATTATTTTATATGTATACACTTTATATTTTTGTATACATATCCATAAAGATGCATGTGTGAATGGTATCATAGTGTTATCATATTACAATACGTAATGTGCTGCAACTTGTTTTGTGTTTTGATATCAGGAGTGTGTTCCTGAGAACTATTCATATTGCCATATATGGATATCATTCCATTTCTTCTTATGTATTCTGTTACATAACCAGCACAGTCTTTTTCTTCAAAACTATAAAAAACACAGGGAAACTACTGCAAGGAGAAATGCTATACATAGTGGTTTCCTCAGGTGGCAAACTTATTGGTCATTTTCCAATTCTTCATAATTTACTGTAGCTTCTATCATTATATTAAATATATATTGTTTTCATAAAAATAGAAATGGGTTTTACTAGACCCATTACTACTAGAGGTTCACTATACAAAGTAAAATAAAATATATTTTGTATAATATTTTAGGTAATTTTGGTCATATATAGTCAGATTCTCTCTGTGTAGGGATTCTTGTTAGGGACCATTATCATATACATATATTTCTCCTCTATCTTTAAATACTTAAAATACTTAGAGAAAGATTTGGAATTAGAAACTTGATTTTACAACAACAGTTATCTTATGCAAAACTTATCTGGGATATCATCAAGATGTGGATCACTGAAATAATTATACACTTAAGCCCACAATATTACTTATGCCTAATATCTTTTCAAGTGATATTAACCTTCCAAGAAGTGCTGGATTTACCATTTGTGCAATCACAACATTTGAAGCAGCATAGTGAAGCCGTTATGTACCCTTATACTTTCATGGGTATCTAGACAGCTGTACAGCATTTCTGAAATCACTTTCACTCTTTCTAGTCTATCTGTTTCACGCCCCAATCATATGATCCTCTATTGAGCCAGATAGAGAAGACCAAATTGAACTTTTGTTTCTGAGTTTCAAGTGTATCTCTTGTAAACATCCTCAAAGTGAACTCCAGCTGTCATTTTTATGAGATGCTCATTTGGATCCTCCTCCCAGCTTAGAGCCTGAGCAGAGTTCAACTCTTTGCCCAACCCACTACACTCATGTTTCCCAGCCAAACACAATATAACTCTCACTCAAGCATTAGTGTTTTCGAAAATGACCTAGTGCCTCCTGCCTCTGCTGATATCTACTTGATATACTTAGTGTGTTTCATATACAATATCATTACGTGATTAGTTAGGGCATTATGAAAAAGAGGTCATGGCCATGCTGCCAACTCCACTACAGCATTTCAGAAACTTTGTGATTAATAATCCTAACCCCGGTTCACTCCCTGTCTGTCTCTATTAACAGTGAGGTGCAAAGAGAAAGAAATAGAGATGGTGCCTATCCATCACATATACCAGGACACAAAGTAAGCCACAGCTCCCATGGAAGGAGACTCATTAGAATTGTGCTTTTCATGGCAAAGATAGGGGACTTTATGTATTGTTGATTAACTTACAAATAACTCACATCAGCATCACAGATGAAAGGAATTCCCCTGACTCTGTCACCAGCTGACCCTTTAAGGGGAAGGAACTTTGATTAGATGGAAAATGCTAACTCTTCTATCCTGGGAGATTTCACAGGGCAGGTTTCTGACTGAGAACTAAAATCACACAAATTCTGTGGCTCTAATACAATACATTGGAGATGTCCAGATACATGAAGATGACCCTTCAGTTAAATGGGTTGATTGCTTGTTTTACCAGCCCAAATAATTGAGACTGGAGATGATTTTATCCACAGAATGATTTTTGTTCTGTAATAGCAGAAATAAAAGTGGTTGAGAAACAACACAATCGAGCCGATTCTGCCGTTTGTTAGGGCTGCCACTGTAGAAACTTCTCTGGAATTCATGATCTTCCCTGTCTATCTTCAAATAGAATGACTTAGTTTGGAATTTTTCCTTCTCCATATTCCCAGTCACCTTCACTCCTACAGTTCCCTCCGTGTCCCAGTGGGATGGTCAGGAATCAGCAGGAGCTCCATCAATCTAGACTTCACAAAAATTATTTTCTCAAAATTCTGAGGGCATTCCAGAGTTAAGCAGAAAGGTAGATTCTTTATAACGGGACAAAGTAGAGTGAATTAAATTACATGTCCCATATACAGAACAAATAATTTGTGGCGGGTATTATTTGTCAGGAAGATAAAAATTTTAAATTTAAGTGGATATCTGAAGAGATGAAACTTCTCTTAATCTCTTTCATCGGTCTTTCTATAAGAAGTTTTACTGTTGATACTGATTCTAACTAATTTTAAACAGTGATTTCTCTCTCTCTCTCTCTTAAATTAGGAACAAGACTTTCAGTATGCTTTCTTCAGCATGGAATCACTGACCTTGAAAAATGCAGAAATTCTAATAAACAGAAATTCCCATTTTCTTTAGATCCATTACTGAATAGAAATGATGACCTTGCACCATGTTTTTCCTTCCCCTGGGTAGGCTCTGGTTTATTGAATTGGCTAAGTTATCTATCTTACTGTGTCAGAGATAACAGCATTGTAGAAGCAGATGTCACACAGGTGTAAAGAGTTGAATAGACCTGTGTGTTTTTGCTGTGCAGACATGGCACTTGCTTTGAATACATGTGAAAGTTCATATAAAAATTACAATTTTAGAACAGAATTTAAATAAAAGTCATTTTTATTGTCCCACCTATTAGAACTTCAACTTTACTCAGCATTCATTTCCTTATTAATATTAAAAGTCTTTCTCATTGTTGGTAGCTCATTTTCCCCCTTATATCTTTATAATGATGAGAGTCCTACTTATATTAAATTTATTGGCCATAAAATGTCATTGTCTAATCCTGCCCTCCCATCCCCTACCAATAAGATGAGTTGAATTTAAAATTAAACATTTAAAATTTGCCGCAAGGCATTAATTAAAAAAACAACAGGTAAAACAAGAACAGAATGAATTTTTGGCTACTACTAGTCTTACTCAGTTAATTTTAAAATTTAAATACACTCAGTCCTACATCTTAGATTCATTTAGAGAGTAGCTATGTTAGGTGTAGAAGATGTATTAAGTTTCCTTTCCACCTTTTTGCAGAAAATTGCATAGCCTTGGATTGCAAAGAATGTGTAGCTGTTAAATGTTAAATGGTTTCTCTATGATTTTTCCACAAGGTTCTTTCTTCAATATTCCATTTAGCATCTCAGATAAAAAGGCTTTTATGGCAAACATTACTACTTTAGAGGTTTTCACCATAATAAGAAATTTCCAAGAAAATAATGAACATTTTTACTTTCATAAATTGATATCACCCTTTTTGAGGGAAGCATACTCTCCAAGAAAGGCAATTTTCCCTTGAAATTTTCATTTATCTCTGTTGTGTCCATCCTGATATCATATACAAGTCAATGACGACATGACAAGCAAAGAATTAAAACTATTATATTTTAGCTGTAAGCTTCCTTAAAACATATTTACTTTAGTGGCTTGAATTGCTTATGGCTTTGTATGAATTATTTTCCTTATTTCAAACTTTTTGATTATCTTTTTGATACAACAATTTTATTTCATTACGAAGATTGTGATTTTAAAAAATAAAATATTTTTTAAGGACAAGGTCATGAAGGCACTATGGATTAAAAAACATAAAATCCATATACTTATGAAGGAATAGTGTGGATAGAAAATATGCTAATTGTGCAACAGAATTAAGGCAGATTTTCATTATAAATTTTTCTTCAGCTATTCTAAATTGGATGAATTGGTACTTCTTCAGAAATCTGATCCAGATTTACACTAATCATTCAGCAAATGATATTAGTAAAATAATTCAAAATTTTAAGGGAAGACAGTCCTTTCAGACAGATACAACAAAATATTTTGAAATAGGTACAGATCAATAATGGATGTCCCACCTGTTAGATACTGTTGTTGTACAATACCCCTGGTCATTCTGAACAGGGAGAAGATGCCAAACTGGTAAGATTTTACCTTTATTGTTAAGTATAAATAGTTCAGGTGGTACTAAGACCTGTGTATCTAAAGAGCTGCCTGGATGACTGAATATCCACTGAAGAAAACTTTCTAGTCCTTATGGAAGACTTAAAGAGCATTTCCTTCATTCATCTATTCCCTGTCTAAACAAAATTTATGGGCACCTCTTACCTGCCAAATAATTTTGTTGACTCCCTGTTACTTGTATAGATGCCTTCCACCCATTCTTTGGATATCTCTGTCTCCTTTTATGCATCCTGGTTTCTCTGATTTTTTAAAATATTTTATACTCAAGTAAGAGATGATTCTTAGCATCTCCTATGTCCCAGACATGGCCAGTACTGTTTCTGACTACTTTAAACAAGCCCCAAGCACAGCATTTGCTTTTTATCCTTCAAAGTGCCCAGAAAAATTCACTAACTCTGTTTCTATTTCCTTGGAAATCTTTTGTGAAAAACTTCCTCTTGAGATTTAGGGAACCAAATGCCACGAAGTAGGGTGGAGATCAGGAAACGATTGTGGACTACTAATAATGTTCAGAACTAGAAAATCTTCATAAATCAATTGCTGTCACCCTGGAGGGCATTTATCAGAGGTCCTATCTGCTCTTTTCTACATTTTTATTAATGACATTAATGCAAATTCAGAATTTAAAGGACAGATAATACTTGTAGTAGCAACATATATTTCTCATAGAATCTCTGACTGTTTCATGATCCAAAACAACTTCAATAAGAATAGGAAATTGCATATCAAATCTAAAAATACAATATTTAATTTGGATATGAACCTTAGAACCTAATACAAAATTCCTAAGGACAAGGGGTAGGGGAGGTGAGGCTTAATAGAAGAACTAAAAAAAAAAAAGGTTAAGGATTTTAGAAGAAAATAAACACAATTAAAGTTATCAATTTAACATACCTTATTTTTTAAGTGTTTGCCAAAACAATGTATGCAATTGAGGTTATGTCATTGAAAAATTGAAAAATGCTTTTAAGAAGCACAGAACTTCAAAAAGAAGAAATTCTCAAGAAGCATTCTAGTTAGCATACATTTGAAAATAAGTAGAGAAAAATGGAATGGATTCAGCAAACAGTTACAAAAAAAGTCATTTAAAGTTATTTGGTTATTTTCAGATATTTGACATTTGAAGAGCTTTATGTAAGTAAGTAGGGTTGCATCTACATAGCAAAAATAAATAAAACTAGGAAAAGTGAATAGAAATTTCTAGAAAGAAGTTTGGAATTTATTATATTAAACTTATTTATTTATTTTAAATATTTTATTTATTTATTTGGGAGGAAAACAGTGAGAGAGAGAGAAAGAATAGGGGAGGGGGCAGAGGGAGATGGAGACCCCTTGCTGAGCAGTGAGCCAGATGAGGGCTTGATGCCAGGACCTTGGGATCACTATCTAGCTGAAGGTAGATGCTTAACTAACTGAGCCACCCAGGCATCCCTAAATGAAACTGATATAAAATAATACCAGTGAAAGGTGTCTACATTGGAAGAAGTGGCATCAATGAAGATAAGTCTCTTGATTTGTAAAGTAAAATTATTTTGTATACTACCTGGATATATTTAAAGGCAATTAAGACATTAAATTCATAATGTAGTTAGAATGACTTTCATAGTTCCTACTGTGTTTATAAAAGTTTGAGATTTCATTTCGCATGCTAGTTGAAAATTAATACGTTTGATAAATCTTTTCCAGTGTGATTTTGAGCTTATTTAACTAGAAAATATTTAAAATAATAATCCAAACTATGAACCTAACAATTCTTTATTAGTTTCTATGACTTCTATTTGCTGAAATTACAAACTCAAAATCTTAGTAGCTTGTAGGAAACAGAGATTAATGTTTCATTTATTCTGTATATATATCCATCACTGATTGAGTTCCTTTTTAACTCTTGTCTTCACTCTAAGACCCAGGTTGAGAGAGCAGACATCATCACTAATGTTGCTGATTGGAAGAACAGAGAAAAATAACACCAGATACTCCTCACACCACCAATTAATGCACTTGTCTCAAGACACAACTCAACCACAAGGGAGTTAAGAGGTGAATGATTTAACATGTCTCAGGAACAGAATGAATATATGGTGAAATTCAATAATAACTACCACAAATAGCTGTGGCAAACATCATACTGGCTTCGTGAGAATTATGATTTAGCAACAGGAAGGAATCTGAACACGGACTTCTTTTCTGTAAGTCTTGCTTTCCTAGGTTTGGACTTGACAGAAATGAGTTTCACTGCAAAAAGGCCATTTTATATGATGCTACAGGATATCAAGGAGAGTTTATATGAAAATTGTAGAAGATTGATCACTTTTGAGGTTGGAAGATGTGAATTAAATGGATCAAGTTTTAAACTAATAAAGAGCCATTTCAATATCTGTTAATTGCTTATTTCAGTTCATATGTGAACACAAATTAAGATGATACACTTCACATTCTGAAATAGTCACTGTCCCTTCTATATAATTAATATGCTTTTTTATGGAAAAAAGAAAGAAATGAGATGAAGATATAAATAATACCATGTAAGCAACAGTGCTCAAGACAGAAAATGTATGGTTTTAATTTATTTTTAAAGATGAACATACTAATCATTATGACAAACAAAATTACTACCTTATTTATCTTACCATTATGAATTCCTCTCTAGACTTCAAAGTCATAAAAGTCTTTACTGAATGAAATATTTCATAATTCTAAGAACACGTCCTGCCATCTAAAAATTCCTAAATATTCATTTCTCTGAATTACACTATGTACTGAATTCAACATATTATCTAAAATTAATTTCAGCATGTTTTTCCTTTATAAACTTGTTACAAACTTTTCTTTTTCACTATGGGTATATAAGCTTTACTTAATCTTTCTATACAACTGTAACTTAATAATTTCAAAAGTAGTGATGATCTCTCATACCATTACAAGAACCTAAGAAATATGTTGTTGGAAACAAATCGTGCCATTTTAATTACACCAACCTTCGGGGCAGACTTTGTCTTCTGGTTTAATTCTAAACTTGGACTAAGCTAGCAAGAATGACAAACACAATGCAAAATACCTAGAGAAGCCACAGTCCATGCCTGACACTTATTCTCAGAGTGAATAAAGGGAGAATAAATTAGAGTAATAATGAAAATGCAGCTGGTCTCTATTTTTCCTATTTTTTTTTACCCTGAAAACTGTTTTTAATGTAATGCTTCTCTATTTTGTAATGAAAGCACTCTTTTCAGTAGCTTGCTATTTTTCCCCTGGAAGGGAAGTATAATAGGTATAATCAAGACGATAGAAGGGTTATAATAGAAGGGGGGAAAAGTGATGAGATAAGAGATTGCAAAGTGGATGAAATTTTTCAAATGCTGCAATTTCCTTTTAAATAGTACAGAGAGAAAAAAATTAAGACCAGTGTTTTAAAATTGATTTGAAGGCTTAAAGATACCGGAACAATACTAAAACTTGCGTTAGCATCATTCTAAATACACACTCTAAACCCAGCAGTGTGTTCCTGCTGGGAGAATCCCTGCTTTAGAGATTTAGTGGAAAAAGGAAGAAAGAATATGAACCATTTCAGAATTAATTGAAAATAATGACTAAAGACAAAGGAATTAATTTAGAAGCTAGAAAATCATATTATTTATATACTTCCTCAGTGATTTAGAAGATTACATGAATATGTACATTATTATGCAATTAAAAGGGTGTGGCAACAAGAACAAAAAAATCACTCATTCATGTTCATTGTCCTCATCTTTAACAGTGACTCAGGTTAACTCTAGGTAAAACTTGGTAGATGTGGATACATTTTGATGTCTTAGATTAACGTGCTTTAGTTTACCTTAATTTCTATTTTAAGCTGAAAATAAATAGTTCAGGATTCTAAAAATATTGTCTGCAAGAATTTTAATCTTATATGATGATTTTTCTTTGATCACAAAAATACTTGTGAAAATTCAAACTAATCAGGCTGTGTTTAGAGTAACAGGTAAGAGGACAGTGGTTATCAAAAGTTAAATTTTAAAATTTTTAATGCATAGCCTCCTCCTGGAAATATATATGGAGATTATCATATTTACTAACACACTTGATTTTGCTTCCCAATTTTATGATAGTACATTGTTTTAAGCACTTAAATTTATAGATTGGTATAAAAATAAATTCAACTATATTTTACATGGAATTTTTTGCTGATTTTTATATTGTCATTCAATAATTTTTAGCTAAAATATCGATTTCTTAAAATAGTACTTTAGTGATTTTTACTTATGCAAATGGCTTGCAGTGGATATTGGGTTATATGCAATAAGACATAAAAATCAAATTAAAGTGTTCTGTGACCCACTTTTGTATTATTTTGGACCAATTTTCATTTTAAAAACAAAAAGACTGAATCATGGGGATGAGTATTTTTACCGAAAAGAATAAAAGTATTGATCAGTATTACTTAGGGATTAGGGAGAAAAAGCACACAACTATTTATGTTTGGTAATTGTCTCAATATTAACCATCTTTCCTAAGAATTAAGTATTCAGCAGAAAAAATTCCAATTTTTCAATTTTTGTTTTATATTATAGCTAATTTTGGAAAAGAGAAAAAAACAGTTAAGAATTTAAAAATATGTTTTTCCCCAACCACTTCCTCTTTTGTTTCAAGCTTTATGTTTTATAATTTATTTCTTCTTAAAAGTTTTATTGATATGTAATTCCCATACCATAAAATTAACTCATTCCAAGTGTACAATTATGTTTTTAAAAATATATCCACTGTTGTGCAACCAACACCATAATCTAATTTTAGAACATCTACATAATCTACCAAAAAGGACACCATTCCCACTAACAATCACTCCACATTCTTCCTTCCCCAAAGCCCTAAACCACCACTCACCTACTTTCTGTCACTATAAAGGTGCCTAAACATTTCATATTTAATGGAATTATATAATAAGTGGTCCTTTGTGACAGGATACTTTCAATTAGCATAAGGTTTTCAAACTGCATCTGGGTGTAGCATGTATCAGTCCTTCATTTCTTTTTATTATTGAATAATATTCCATTGAAGAGATAAGCCACATTTTGTGGTTTTCACTGATTCAGGAATGAGTTGTTTCTGCAGCTGGCTGTTATGATGGATGCTGCTATAAATATTTGTGTACAAGTTTTTGTGTGGCTTTGGGCATATACCCATGAGAAGGAATGACAAAGCAACATGGCTACTATTAACATTTTGAGGAACTACAAAATAGTTTTTCCAAACTGCTGTACCATTGCACATTACCACCAGCAATGTATGAGGGCTCTGATATTCCAATATCTTTCAACGCTTTGCTGCTATTACAGTTATCTTAGTGTGTGTGAAGTCATATCTTATTGTGTTTTTTTATAATATTTTATTTATTGGGGTGCCTGGGTGGCTTGGTCAGTTGGGCATCTGCCTTCAGCTGGGGTCGTGATCTCGGGGTCCTGGGATAGAGCCCTATGTTGGGCTCCCTGGTTTGTGGGGAGCCTGCTTCTCCCTCTGCCTTTCCGCTTGGCTGGTGCTCTCTCTCTTTCACTTTCTCTCTCAAATAAATAAATATTTTTTAAATTTATTTATTTGAGAGAGAGAGAGAAAGAGAGAGAGAAGAAGCAGGGGGAGGGAGAAGCAGACTCTCCACCAAGCTGGGAGCCTGACATGGGGTCAATCCCAGGCCTGGAGATCATGATCTGAGCGAAGGCAGACACTTAACTGACTGAGTCACCAAGGTGCCCCTCTCATTGTGGTTTTAATTTTATTTCCCTAATAACTAACGATGTTGGGTGTCTTTTTTACCTTAATATTGGTCATTTATATGATAATGGTTAAATTTTAAAAAGACCTTGAGGAAAGCCCCTGGAGTCAGGAGCTAGGGTGCAGACTAATTCCACAACACTCTATAAGCTGACCTTTGGCAAGACGCTTATT
>NC_048223.1:4498829-4500768 GCF_002007445.2 Ailuropoda melanoleuca
CTGCATGGTGCACTGGGTGTTATATGCAACTAATGAATCATCGAACTTTACATCAAAAACCAGGGATGTACTGTATGGTGACTAACATAATATAATAAAAAAACATTAAAGAATAACAAATAAATAAATAAAATCTTTTAAAAAAATAAAATTAAATTAAAAAATAAATGAAAAAAGTCAACCACAAAAGTATGAGAATAAAATATAATGTTTTATAATTTTAAAAAAATATTATTTAAATTACTAGTAAACATCTATTAGTGCCTTTTAAATCTGCACATGAAAATAATACTACACATATACATACACATTTCAGTACACTGATTCATTTTTTTAAAATTAATGTAAATTATGGCAGTTCAAACAGAAATTAAAGATTTTTTAACTTTTTTATTTACTAAGTCTTACCATCTTTTAGATTAAAAGAATAAAGAAATATTAGACTTTCTATTGTAATTTTCAGTTCAATGCTTCTCTTATACTATGAACCAAGATCTACAGAACTCAAACAAGGGATTTTTGATATCACTTTACATGTACTAAATCAATTATGGTATGTGTGATATGTTGGTGACATGCCAAATGATTCTCTTGTTACTTGACCTCACATTTATAAGAGCATCATTATCTTGCCTCATTAACAATACATTAAAAATCATTTTTTAACAAAGCAAATGAAAATTTAGAGTAAAACTTCTAATTTTACAGATGAATAAACTGTAGCCTTGAGAGGTGAAGGGAATGGGTTGAATTACTATTGGCATAACACATGCACACAATTTAACTGTAGATACAGCACACGGCCCTGGAACAGGCTTTCTCAAGAGGTAGAAGAAACTGGACATTAAACAATTGCATTTGGTTGGACTCAGGCATGATCAGCATTAATTATCTGATTCTACAGAGGGTACAGCTCTATAGAGAAAGTATACAACTTTTTTGAATGGTTTTGCTCAAATATGTACATAGTTATGTGTCAAATGATCCCTATATTTGTAGTTTTCCATTGTAACCCAGTTAAAAGACTTCACAGATAAAGTGAACCAAAAATTGAAGCATCTTTCAAATATATAAGCAATCTGAAATATATAAGATGCTTTACCAAAAAATTAACTGATTAAAGAATCCCTCGAAGATATAAATGGTCAAAGTTACTGATCATAAGGAAAAACTGTCAATGAGAATACAAACCACAGTCTTTGTACATATCATCCACCAGACAATTATGTCTTGGGTAAAAACTCTGCAAGCACTGTGACTAAGTATAATTATAAATCTATGTTGTTGAATCATGTAATGAAGGTGATTTTGTAAATTTGTACATGGAAGGGAAATAAAACTTAATGTTTCTTCCTACAGGTAAGAGTCTGTGATACTTTAATAGCTTCATGTTTATAGTAGAGTCCAGAATATCTTAAAGGAAATTAATTACATCTCTACGCTCAGCCAGAGGCACCGTGTGTCTGCAGAGGCTGATTCGCTTTGCAGTGTTTGCAACACGCAAACTCTACCAATAAAATTTACACTACTGGAATTTTGGTGTAAAGTCCAATAAATATTTTACTACTTAATTCTACCACTTGTGATTTTCATGAAACTAATAACCATCTGTTCCCCTTCTGTCAAAAAAGCATGAAAATTAGATAACCGCTATCAATATAATTCATGTTTCAAAGGAGAGGTATTTATTACTGTGAACATTAATCCTAACTGCTTCCTCTTGCTGGACTTGCATCCCCCAACACCCTTTTCTGAAGCAAATTAGAGAAAAAAATACTTCATATTTCTTAGTATCAAAAACACACAGGGCATTAAATTCAGAAAGTCAGTATACTAGGAAATAGGAACACTGGGCTCCCAAAACTAGTCCTCCACTAAAAACATTAGTGCCTTTGAACAGGTCACTTTATCCTTCAGAAAAAGATTGGATTAAACTAAA
>NC_048223.1:4500868-4510966 GCF_002007445.2 Ailuropoda melanoleuca
TCCTCCACTAAAAACATTAGTGCCTTTGAACAGGTCACTTTATCCTTCAGAAAAAGATTGGATTAAACTAATTAGCTTAAGCACAGGTAATAGAAGGAAGTCTATAGTTATCCCAGTAAAATATAAGTTAATAACTAGAAGGCATCATTAGGAAAATCTGGTCTAGGTTTCCTGCTGTATATTAAGCAGACCTGTTGGTAAAGTCAGAAGGTGTAAATCACCCAAATAAAGAGGTGCTGCTCCCTGAAATGTTCCTATACACTTGACGAGGCGACCCTAAACAAGAAGTTTATTGCGTCAGTGCCACTTCTCCCCGTTATATATAAATCAGTGACTCCATCCAGTGAGAGTGTAACACCTCATCTAAGATTTGGGCTTCCTACATGCAAAGGGTACAAACTCAAGCTCAGGACTTTCTAAAGTAACTATCCCCACAAAGGAAGACTTATTTTCTAGATTGCTTTATGCAGAATAAAGTTTTTTATAATTAAAAAAGAAAGTGCATCTATTTCTGTGTCTGTGTATGTGTTTGAAGCAGTGACTATACAGGGAGAAGTGGGACATATGTCTTCTCAGCAGAGAGGACAGCCAATTTCTGTCGCCTGTCCTCTTAGACTGCAAGGCTAAAGCTAATGGCAAAGGCTAGAAGACAGATTACTGTATGGACTGAAAGATGAGAATGGAGTTTGCAACTACTTGCTAGGAGAGTTAGACACAAAAATGGCACGGATGTAGAGAATATTACATTGAAAATCAAATAAATTTCTCTCAAGCATTTGTATCAAGGTCTAAGCTACTTCATAGATGTAAAAAGAAGCAGGATTCATTTTTCATTCTCTATAAAAGTTATCCATTTAGTGCAAAAAAGACGTCTTCTATTCATTTAAAAGTGTTGCTGTTTTAAAGATACAGTGAATAGAACACTGTATCTTAGGAGATCAGGAAAAGTTTTCTAGGGTTATACCCTTCTGTGCTGAATCTTGAAGTGTGAGTAGGCATCAGCCAGGTGGGCAAGGAGAGTTTAGACATCATGTCTCAATAACATATTAGGAGATAAATCAGTAGAGTGTGATTCAGAAATATGAGCACCAATTGTTCAGTAGAGAACGCCCCCGGGGTCCTAAGGGAGAATGATGTGGGTAGTGTGGTTGAATGAAACAGACCATGCTTTTGAGTTTGAAATTAATACTTTTAATCTAATCTTTTATTAAAAGTGAGTTATCATCTTGGTTTGGTAAGTATAGTTCATTAGTATGACCCATATTGTTTTTTGATAACTTACAGGGTGGTGCAGTTTATGGCATATTTTATGTGCTGAATGAAGGTGATTGAATTAGATGATCTAGAACAAGCTAGTTCTTCATCCGTTCTCCCCAGTGGGAAAGCAGAAATGCAACAGGGAACTGAACTGCCCAGAGCAATTCAATTTGAACAGGAAAAAAAAAAAAAGAAACAAACAAAATTTTGCTTCCTATCCTACAATAGTACCCCTGTCAGTTTGCCACATTTCACAATTAAGGACTAGCTTTGGATTAAATGTTGGACTTTCAGATATGATTCATGAAGCAGGTATTTATATAGAATTTAACATATCAGCACACTTAACACCTTACCATGTCTGGTAGTTTAGTCTCAAATCAGGGAAAGCTTTTCTGACTCCAGATCTTGTGTAGAGAAAGCATATGACTAATAAGAACTTTGAGCAATCAGAAGCTTTTAATTTCTAATTTTCTTTGATAAGTTAATTTTATGACATATTTGGAAGATGAAAAGACATGGAAGATTTTTCATATTCTTTCTTTGAAATAAGGGTCACCAAAAAGAATACAAGTGGGCATAGTCATTTTTCATTTCAAGTTTTGAAATGATAACCTTCACAATTATGAATATGACCAACTGAATAATTTTTCATAAAAGCATTCATACTGAGAAATGTGCAGACAGGAATAGATACAGGCTTCTCTTGACAAGAATAATACAGTTTCTAATAGGGAGAGAGAGAGTGAAGAGAAGAAGAAATCTAGCAAAGTAGTAGTTAGAGCAATGTAAATGTTACTGAGAAAAAATCCATGACTATATTAAGGAAGAAAAATAAAGAAATGGCATTGATTTTACAAATAAAGAAGTCAAGCTACCACAATACTATACATGCAAGTTAAACAGTTTTGTTAATGAGAATTGGATATTTTTATTCTTTTTAAATGGAAACCCTGGGAATTTAGCCTATTTCTGATTGTGGTTGTAATAACAAATTAATATTCATTTAAAACATTTACTTTTAAATTAATGTCTGTCATTTTGTGAAAATCATAGTGCTTTCACTAGTATAGTAATGTTAAGAGAGTATAGAAACTAGGTATTGGGGCGCCTGGGTGGCACAGTCTCTAAGCGTCTGCCTTTGGCTCAGGGTGTGATCCCAACGTTATGGGATCGAGCCCCACATCAGGCTCCTCAGCTATGAGCCTGCTTCTTCCTCTCCCACTCCTCCTGCTTGTGTTCCCTCTCTCTTGGCTGTCTCTATCTCTGTCGAATAAATAAATAAAATCTTTAAAAAAAAAAGAAACAGGTATTTTACTCATCAATTCTGAAAAAAAATGTATAAGAATAGTTCATGATGTTTACATATGAAAATTTTAGCTGCTGAGGGGATAAGAATTCTTCTGTGTAATTGTACACATCTGGAGAGATAAACAGAAAGGAGATACATATCCGTATTGTTAGGATTTGGGGGAAAGGATACTGCAGAGCATTAAAAAAATGCAATACTTCTTTGAAATAGCTCTTAAGTTAATATAATTAATCAGAGCCTTTGGATACACTAAAATCAGTATTAAGAAACTGAAAAATATATGTAAGAAAAATTAGAGGCAATGTTACAACTTATGAGGGTACCCAGAATAAATATCACTTCTTAAGTGTACTATTCACACTGATTAGTAACCCATTACTATTTTAAAATAACAATGGTAAGTTTGAATTATAGTATGAGTTAAGGTCATCATTGGGGGAAGTTTATGCTTATCAAGGTTGTAGAATTTTTACTCCCCAGAGTATACTATAGGCCTGACTACATACATAAAAATATTTGAAATATTTTTCTATATGTCACAATTTTTTAAGGAAGAATAATGAATTTTACTCTGCAAAATCTGGAATGCTATTGAATATATCTAAAAGAACTCACTATACGTGAATAAGAGTTGAAGGACAAGGCCTCATTTATTTAAATGTCTGTGTAAAGTGTTCATTTCAGGCCATATATGTAGATGGCTTGGGGAGATTAAAATAGACTACTGAATTAATCCTCTGCTTCAGAAAAGATTTTGTTGGGGTGTCTGAGTGGCTCAGTCCGTTAATCACCTGACTCTTGATTTCAGCCTAGGTCATGATCTCAGGGTTGTGGGATAGAGCTCCATGCCATGCTCTGTGCTCAGCTCAGGGTCTGCTTGTTTCTCTCCTTCTGCTCCCCCCTCACTCTCTCTACCTAATAAATACATAAAATCTTAAAAAAAAGATTTTGCAACGATCTCTACACTGCATTTCTGCAAATAGATATCTAAATAGTATAATAAATTAATGAAGCTTTTAAAGCAACTTAATAATAGTAGTCACTGAAGACCATGAATATTGTTATACTAGCATATCAAAGGTATACAGTTTTTTTTAGAAACTTTGTGATATAATAAGAGAAAAATTGCCTAATTGAATTTGGTTTGTCAGTGTTTAAAAAACAAAGACAAATTTTACTTTACTAGATAAGAAAAGTTCATAGTGACAGCTCTTACTTATCCATTAGTATGTATTTTATGGATTTCTACTGTGTGTCAGACATTGTTAAGATCCAGTACTCTTAATTCATCTTTATCATGTTTTACTGTATGGTCTCTACAGAAAGACAAGTCATTCCTCACTCTGAACCTCAGAAAGGAGGCCATCAAGATTGGGCAGTTATTTCATGTCCTGTAGATGCTCTGAAAGGATGGGCTTCCATCAGGACCACAATGAGGATATTTCCTCTGGGACCCCAAATAAAAGATCCTATTATTTGGAAGGGCTAAGAATGGCTCCTCTCCTCATCCTACCCTGCCCTATTATTTTTTTTCTTTTAAAATTTTTTTGTCTTTGCTTTACTGTTCTGTTAAAACATGCAATGCATAATGGTATTTGAATATTTTAATGCTCAAAAATGCATTGAGTGGACTATGCCAGAACTTTCTTGGAACTAATTAATATGCAAGGTTTGATTCCAGTGTTTTCTTAAAAAAAATGTTTTTTAAATAGCCACATTTAAATTAAGCATCAACAAAAATACTAATTGTAGACATAGCTAAACATGAATTCTGAGCTTAGCTTGCTTTTGCAGATGGTCATTGTAACAAATGGACTTCTGTTTCCATAAATGTGAGTTATTAAATGTTTTTACGAATATCCCTGACACTTCCACTCAGTCTCTTCTGTCAGCATGAAAATCAACACTGCTTTTGAGCTTTAAATATTACTTTCATTCCAGTGAGAAATATGATGATATCTAAATATATTTCATCAAAAAAGAGAAAGCAAGCAATGCTGATAAAACAAAGAATACATTTATAGAGCTATGTTTTTACAAATCCTGTTACTCAACAAGACCTAAATTCCATGTTTAGCAACTATTTAAGCAGCCTGATTTGCTCATGTGAAAGGCATTAATTCCATTAAATTTTCAATTGAAATGACATCATTTGGAAAGAAATTTATAACCAGGTTTATTTTATAAGAACAACAGTAGCATCAGCAAAAGATATTCTCTGGGACTTATAGCCAGCTAGAAAATGGAAAATAGTGTTCAATATTGTGCTATTTTTATTTAAATCACAGAGTGTCTGCTATAGCATATGTGTCTGTAAAATGCCAGTGTCTAATAAAAATGGAAATACTGGAAATATAATTTTATGGCCACCTAAACATTTCTGGACTATTTTAGACTCATATTCAATTCTAATAAAGAAAAACCCACTTATTTCATGTGCATCGCATAAAAATGCATTACACATAAAAATTATAACCTTAGTGATTGAATATATGTACTTGGGGAGAAATTCATTCATTCATTCATTCATTCATTCATTGAGAGAGAGAGAGAGAGAGAGGAGAGTAGAAATGGAGAGGAGAGAGTGAGTGCCAGAAGGGGGAGTGGCAAAGGGAGAGAGAGAGGCAAAGAACCTTAAGCAGACTCCACACTGCATGCAAGCCCAAGGTGGGGCTCAGTCTCACAACCCTGAGATCATGACCTGAGCAGAAACCAAGAGTAAGAGGCTCAACCAGCTAGCCACCCAGTCACCCCTGGGGAGAAAGTCCTTTAAAGTAAGAATTTTATGTTGAATTAGTCATTTTTTCCCCATCCTCCATGTTAAATGGACTTTATCATGCTGATGATGGGTCTGGCCTACCTTCCTCTTTTTTCTATGCTTTTTTCTTTGCACTATTTTATTGTTCATCTAAATAAAAATAAAAGATGAAGAAACTTCCCAGTCACCTTTTAACACTTAATTTCTGAAAAAAATGTAAATGATCAATTATGGAAAATAAAAAAGAAAGATTCAAGATTAAAAATTATCTCTAGTTTAAATGCCAGGATATAACTATTGTTAAACTTTCATTTTCTTTTAGAACTACATTAAACACTTTTATGCACAAATACTTGACTGTACCTATAGAGATTCCAGAATCCCAAGACTGGATTCTTGCAGTGAGACAGCTGCATCAAGGAAAATGTCCACTCATAAGATGCTATCCATCTTCCCAAATAACTTCCAGAGAGGCTGTACCAATTTACTTAACCTACTGGCAGTGTGAGAAAGTGCTCACTTCTGTCAACATGAGCTTGAATATTACAGTTCTAACAGTTTATAAAAAATAAAATATACTATCTCATTGATTCAAATGTCTATTTCTTTCACTGTTATTGAAGTTGAACTTTTTCTTACAACATATTTTTCTTTTGTGTACTTCCAATGTTTTTCTTTTGGGTATGCTAGAGCTTATATTTTATAATTGCAATTATTCTTTATAAAATAAGGATACTAATCTTTTGTCACATTTACTCACATCTTCAGAATTAAATAATTCAGTTTTATTAATCATCCATCATTGAATCACTCTCTCAGCAAATATTTACAGCTGGCAAGGAGAGAATTCAAGGGTTAAAATTGAGAAGTATATATCTCATAATGCTTTTTCCTCTCAACTATACCAAAACTGTCAACAAAATGGTTTGAGAGTAAGCAAAAATAAAGATTGATTTTATCTGTGTGTGTGTGTTGGGGGTGTCCCTGTAGACATGTCACTTGAAATAATTCAATGGAGTTTTGAAAGGTAGAGTGTGGGGGTAGCAGGGAATTGTAAGTTGAAAGAAAAGAATAAACAAAATCATGGGGGTTAAAAGGAAATTATATATTTAGGAAACATATAGTCCACACGTGAATGCGATGGGGGCATGTAGAAGAATAAAGCAAACTATGTATAGAAAGCTAGACTGGGAAAATATTTGAACAATTGGAAAGACATTTACGTGGTGTTTGTGACTTCATTACGTAGACACCATTTTATATCACCTGTGCTTTAAAAATGATAAGACTGAATTAGAAGCTGGAAGCTACTGGGGACATCAGTAGTTTTGGATTTGATTGTGATACTTCAGATGGGAAAAAAAATACAATAATAGATATCTTGGGGGAGGAAATAACAGGATACATACAGATAACTGTTCCTGATTGGGTAGGGAGATGAAGGAGTAGGGAAATCAGTAACATAACACCCAAGCTCCTGAACCCACTTGGCTGAGTATGATTTCATCATCTGGAAGAGAATATAAAAAGGTGAGGAGGAGGACGTGTTCTGCCTTCGCTAGCCATGTTTCAGAAATCCCCCACTGGTAATCCATTTTACTGACATCTATTCAAAAGTCACTAGAGTAGAAATGGCTTTTCTCAAAAGAATATTCTCTTCAGAGTTTGCGGGGGGGGAATGAAATAAAAGTCCGTTACAAATTTCTTGAGTATTTTTTAAAATAAGCCTCAATTCTTAGAGTCATATAAATGACATCTTTACAAGCAATGCAATCAACTGAAAATCATAATGACCAAATAAATACCTTTAACAAGGGCTCTCAGGGGAACCTTTATACTGACTTGATCAGATAATTCTGCTTATCATTGAAGGAGAAAAATGTGATCACTTTTTTCATGAGTGTGTAAAGATTAAGTCGTTTTGTTTTTGTTTTCTATCTAAATTTTATTTCTGTCATCCATCCTTCAAACTAAACCACAGTTGATTTTGTTGTAACTGGGAATATTGAAGGATACTTATATAGGAAATGTTATTTTGGTCCATTGCTGAAAAAGCATTAATGTTTTATTTTAAAAGAAAGTCTCACATTTTTTAAGGTCTGTTTCTCCAAACCAGGCATAGAATGTATACATGTGACCCCTATTTACAAAGAGAATGCGTAGGCATAAATTTTGTGTATGAGTAATTTAAAAGACCTTTTAAAACTTATTTCACTGTCCAGTTTATTCACTTTTACAAAGTGAATGAATTTTGTAACATCAGAAATGTAACATAATGTTGGAGACACCAGATCTTTACATCTGAATAGGCAAAAATATATTTACAAACTGTTTTGTAGGAGAGAAAACCTATTTTTGTACCTGATTCTTATAAGGCGTTCCAGAAAAACTGGAGAGGTTTTGAGAAGATGTTGCATAGCACAGGCAAGCATCTTCTTCTGATTCCTCTGAGCATAAAATAAGATATTGAGCCTCAGAGTACCGAACACTGGTGTTAGAATAAAAATCAGAGACCAGCCTTGAAAATTCTCTGAGTAGACAAAACCAGTTTAATCATTCAAAGCTTATTTTGACTTATTTTGCAAAACTAACTTGATCTAGGCCATTTCTAGCTTCTGTCATTGGAAATCATAAAAAAAAATTTAACTGTTTCTCAAGGTTGATATGAGTTTCCCACTGACAAATCCCTATCAGTTAAGAAAATTTTAATTCTATAATGAATCCCTGTGAAGAATAAACAGTTACTGGTTTCTCACTATGTAAGCTGCTTTATAACAATACACCCCTGAGCCCCATTCTATGTTTGGTTGGAGTATTCTCAGTTTGCAAACTGTCTTTGGTGTATGCACAATAAACTTTTTAATCACTACTTTGGTGATTCATTCATTTTGTTTCTGTTATTTCTGGACTTTTGACAAGGGCTTGACAATAAATACGTATTGACAATAGGTTAATTTATTTTCACTTCCTTGCTATGGTGCTAGTTTTAGTTATCTTTCTGTAAGTTTCATTATCCTTTACTTTTATTTAAACTATCATTTTTATGCAAGCATGGAAAAGACTTTTAATAGTAATTTATTTACTTTTACACTTGAAGACTCATAAAGTTTTCCTGTTCTTAGAGCCCTAAGTATGAACAGACACAAATTCGGACTTGTCTGTTTTCCTTCTTCGTTGGTTCCAAGCCAGTTAAAAGTGCTCAAAGCTTCCTAGGGCCCCATGTAGCAATAATGGAGTTCTTACTTTAATCCAATTTCAATGACTTTTCCTGCAGTTGACAGTAATATAGCCCTCATGATGACCAATTAGGTATTCCACATAAAAATCGCAGCTGCTTCAGTGGAGAAAATGATTACTGTAACATCTGGTAGTGTACTGATAAGGTTATCAAACAGGAAACTAAATCTTGAAAATCAGCTGCTCTTTATTCCAGCTTCTTTCAACTCCCAAAGAACTATTAATTCTAGGACATATACAGGATGAGTCAGCTCAAAGCAAAGAGAAAAAAATCAAGCTGCACTACAGTAGTTCATTTTAAATATATCTACAAGTCAGGCAAGACATAATGCAAACATGAATTAAACCTCTCACACTTTCCAAAGAATATTGTATTAGTCACAAATTTATAGGATAATGATATTGGACACTCTCCTTGGAATGCACCGTACAACAATATACATGAATTGATGTTTATTTAATATGTGCTTGAAGAGTGGCAATAACGATATAAAAAATTAATGAATATAATTAGGAATGTAATTATTCCTAATCTCCCTCCAGTGGAAGGGAGAGATTGTTTTTCAGAAACAAAGCAAGGTACTTAAAAAGAATAAAGTTAGATTCCCTACATTTTACTATGCAAGACAAAAACAGATATATTAATGGGCTAAAGTGAAAATGTGAAAAATTCAAGACAATAAAAGCATTATCAGAAAATATACAATAATATGTTTATTTCCATTGGGAACAGAAAATATTCCTAAACAAAACAAACGATGCATGTAACCAAAAAAAAAAAAAAAAGGAAATCTTGATCATGTTAAACTGTGTAAACACACAAAGTCAATAGATACTTGAAAAATCAAAAGAATGTGCAATATATTTATATTCCAAACTAATGATTAGTATCTTGACTTCAAGTTAAAGTGCTAAAAGTCATACAAAATAACAATCCATAGTGAAAGGATATGTATGGGCAACCCACAAATGATAAAATACATAGTCAATGAACATATGAAAAGCAGCTCATCCAGACAGATAATCAAGAAGATTCTAGTTGTCTAGATTTGTAGACAGGTATTTTTTTTTTTATTAGACTAGCAAATTTTTTAAATAAAATTAAACTCAAGGGCTCATGGGATTGAGGTAAAATGGGTAATCTCAAATGAGCCGGTAGGTATGCATATATGTATATAATTATGTATATATGTATAATTTGTAGTTATATAGATTTTATGGTAAGATCCTATGTTGCTGAACATTTTAAAAAACATTTTATGTATGGCNTGTACTGGAGGAGTCATTTTAGGTAAAATCCTCAGAGTCATACACTTCATTTCCTCAAACATTTGCCCAATTAATTGGGACCACGTTTTCCTATTAAACAACATAAACAAGAACTATCTGAACTCATTGTTAATAGTTAAACATCATATGCTAAAAACTGTCCCACAAAACTATAACATCCTTCTAAAGACTGCTTGTAAGCATCTTTCTATGTTTTAATTAGTATTGCCTTCACATGGACTTAGAAGCCAGAGGCAATGGGAAA
>NC_048223.1:4511066-4537565 GCF_002007445.2 Ailuropoda melanoleuca
CTGAGCCACCCAGGCGCCCAACAATGTGTATTCTTATTGTTCAGTGGAGTATTTACATATGTCAATTAGAAACTGTTGGTTATTCGTGTTTTTCATATCCTCTAATCCTTGTTGATTTTCTGTCTAGTAGTTGAGAGTGGGCTGGTGAAGTCTCCAAAAACAATTTGAAATAGGTTTATTTATGCTTTCAGATTTACTTCATGGATTTTGAGCTCTGTTTAGTACATACACATTTAAGATTGTTATGACATCTGGGTGGATTGATCATTTAATTTTTCTGTAATGTCACTCTTTCTGTCTAGCAAAGTTCCCTGAAATCTATTTTTTTTTCTGACAATAAGATAGCCATTCCTAGTTTTGTTCTTGAGTAACATTTTCATGTCATTTTTTTTCCATCCTTTTACTTTCAGCTTATCTACATGATTGTTTTTGAAGTGAGTTCCTTGTAAACAGCCAATAGTTGGGTTGTGGGGTTTTTTTTTCTTGGTTTTATTTTTTAATGTCTGTCAATATGTCAATCTCTATTTTTAAAATGGTGTATTTAGATCATGTACACTTAAGGTAAGTGATATGTTAAGGCTTGAATCTGCCATTTTGTGTTCTTTTAGTTTCATATTTTCCTATTCTTCTGTTTCTCTTGTCTTGCCTTCCTATGGGTTTGATCAAGGTTACTTTTAAGCCCTCTGCGCTAGTAACGCTGCTGCCTTCAAGTTTGGGAATGCTCTCAAGTCAGTCCCATGTCCTGCTCTGATTGCTCTTGTATTGCTGTTAACAGCCTAGTAGGACACTTAAATAGCCATTTAGACCTCACAGAGTTGACTGTGACCTACAAGACTTTTCTTAAATGGCTGTCTCTTTCCCTGGTTCTCTCAATCAAACTTATGACTACTGCTCTTAGATTTTTCTTATATCCTGGAACTACCAGTTCCCTCTTGTTCCCCACCAAGATCTCCATTATTTTTAATGATACCCTTAAGCATATGAGTATGGATGTCAGCAGGTGCCAGCCTCTAGTCTCCTTGGCTTCCTTCTACTGGAATGGAAACTTTCTCCCTATGAGTGAGCTGAAGTAGGGAAATTGGGACCTTATATTCACCCCACTGTGCCTGCAGTACAGTTTCCAATCTAAGGTTGGGGCTGGGTCCAAGAGACCCAGTCTTCTTGGCCCTACCTACACAGAACAGAGTCTTTCCAACATAGGGTTGGGGAATAAGAAACACCAGCAGCCCACCCCATCTAAGGTGAAATGGTAGCCTCATTGGGAGCTAGAGGGAGAGGGAATCCCCTTGTTTTCTTTACTACACCTGGTAGGAGAAAAATATCTGGGAGAGAGCTCCTGTAATATGGATCTGGGTAAGGTAAGAGAGCAGGTCATTCATCTTGCTTACCAAGATGTAACAGATTTTCTTTTAAAAATGTTTTTCTATTTGTTTTATGCCCTTAGGATGATTTGCAAAAGATTTAATTGTTTTAAAATAATTTTCAGCAGTTAAATTATTGTATTGGTAGAGAGAGGGTCTGCCAAACTCATTATTCTACCATTACAGAATGCCAGCCTTTACCTTTCATATTTTATAAAATTATTTTACTCAACTTTACCACCATGCCAGAATAAACAGACACACACACACACACACACACACACACACACACACACACACCACATAGATTTATAATTTTTAAATTACTGAATAAAACATTTTTATCCTTTTAGGAAAATAATCTACATAATTATGTTTTAATTTTTCAAAAATAACATCATTTTCTCAGTAGTTTTGCATTATATGGAATTTTACACTATTTCAAAATAGATTTGATATTTAATATTTCAATTAATAACCCTAATTTACTTAAAGATGAAATAAAATCACCTAAAATCACTATAAAAATCCATGGCAATCAATGTACAGAAATCCATTTCATTTCTATACATTAATAATGAAGCAACAGAAAGAGAAATTAAGAAAAAAATCCCATTTACCATTGCACCAAAAATAATAAAAATGCCTAGGAATAAACTTAAACAAGGAGGTGAAACCCCTGTCCTCTAAAACCATAAGACATTGATGAAAAAATTGAAGATGACACAAACAAGTGGAAAGATAGTCCATGCTCATGGCCTGGAAGAAGAAATATTGTTAAACTGTCCATACTAACCGAAATAAACTACAGGTTTAATATAATCCTTATCAAAATACCAATAGCATTTTTCACAGAACTAAAACAAATAATTCAAAAATTTGTATGGAACCACAAAAGAACCCAAATAGCCAAAGCAATCTTGAAAAAGCAAAAGATGAAGGAATCACTATCCCAGATTTAAAGTTATACTACAAAGCTGTAGTAATCAAACAGCACAAAAATGGACACATAGATCAATGGAACAGGATGGAATGGCCAGAAAAATCCCCAGGATTATATGGTCAATTAATATTTGATAAAAGTTGCAAGAATATGCACTGGGAAAAGGTCTCTTCAACAAACGGTGCTTGGAAAACTGGACAGCAACATGCAAAAGAATGAAACCAGACCACTTTCTTACATGATACACAATAATAAACACAAAATGGATTAAAGGCCTAAATGTGAGATCTGAAATCAGAAAAATCCTAGAAGAGAATATAGACAGTAACTTCTCTGACATCCTCTTTAGCAACATTTTTGCTAGATATGTCTCCTGAGACAAGGTAAATAAAAGCAAAAATATGCTATTATGACTACATCAAAATAAAAAGTTTCTGCATAGTGAAGGAACCAATCATCAAAACTAAAAGACAAACTACTGAATGGGAGAAGATATTTACAAATTACATATTTGATAAAGTGTTAATATCCAAAATATATAAAGAACTGATACAACTCAACATCCCTCCCAAAAAATTTAATTAATAAATTAACAGAAGATATTAACAGACATTTCTCCAAAGAAGACATACAGATGGGCAACAAACATATGAAAAGATGCTCAATATCACTGATCATAAGGGAAATACAAAAAAACAAAAAACAAAAAAACACAAAAAAACAAAACAAACTACAACGAGATACCACCTCACACCTGTTAGAAGGTCTAAAATCAAGAAGACAAGATATAACAAGTGCTGGTGAGGATGTGGAGAAAAGGGAACCCTCATGCCCTGTTGGTGGGAGTGCACACTGGTACAGCCACTGTGGACAAGAGTATAGATGTTTCTCAAAAAATTAAAAATATAACTACCCTATGATCTAGTAATTGCACTACTGGGTATTTACCCAAAGAATACAAAAACACTAATTTGAAAGTATATATGTATCCCTANGTATCCCTATGTTTATTGCAGCGTTATTTACAATAGCCAAATTATGGAAGCAGCCTGTGTCATTGATAGATGTATGGATAAAGAAGATGTGGTATATATACACAATTGAATACTATTTAGCCATAAAAAAGAATGAAATTTTGCCATTTGGAACAACATGTATGGAGCTAGAGACTATAATTCTAAGTGAAATACGTCAGCCAGAAAAAGACAAATAACATGATTTCACTCATATGTGAAATTTAAGGAAAAACAAACAGACAAACTATAATTCTAAGTGAAATACGTCAGCCAGAAAAAGACAAATAACATGATTTCACTCATATGTGAAATTTAAGGAAAAACAAACAGACAAAGGAAAAAACAGAGAAAGAAACCAAGAAATACATACTTAACTACAAGGAACAAACTGATGGTTACCAGAGGGGACCGTTATTGTGGGGGGTGGTGGTGAAATAGGTGGTGGGGATTGAAGAGTACATTTATCATGACGAACACTGAATAATGTATAGGATTGTTGAAACACTATATTGTACACCCGAAACTAACATAACACTGTGTATTAACTACACTGGAATTAAAAAAGAAAATAAACTGAGGGTGAGAAGGAAAAACTGCTAGGCTGCTTCCATTTAATTTGAGAAGTTCCAACTTAAAGACATTTTACTGGCTTTGAATTGAAAAAGAGGGATATAGAAAGATGAGGGCTGTTAAAAAAGGACCTTTCTTTTTTTCCCCATCAGAGATCCCTGATTATGGAAGAAAATCAGTGAACAACAACCATAACTAGGCATACAATAGTTGCTGAGGCTTTTTTCCAACTCTGTCTGAGTTGCAAATATTCTTTGATGATACATAAAATGAGTAGTCACATGATTACTTAGGGCTTCCAAGATAGCTAAGATTTGGGGAAAAATTCAGATTTGATGTGTATGAAAATTTTGACTTCTGTAAATATATTTGCTAATGCATTTTCCAGTCATCGCACTTCACAAAACAATATTAATGGTGGCCAACAGCTACTGAAGTCAACTGCAAGCCCAACATTAACCTAGTGTTCATAATATATTTCATTACGTGGACCTAATCTTCTTTACCATCATATGGGACAGCTATTATTTCATTTGTCTACCAGTAGAGGAGAAAATTGAGGCCCAGAAAAACTAATTTTCCATAGTTTCATTCAGACTCAGCATTTAAGCCTGTTATAGCTCCGGAGAAAGCATTATGTCCAATGTTTGATAGTGCTTCTCAAAAATAAGTAGTATTACTGAGCATTAGCTTAATTCCCTCCTTGTATAAAATACGTGGCTCTGTGACTTCAGTTCTACATACCAATCTTCTAAAAGTGGGACAAGTGCACACATTCTGAGAGGGGGGGAAAAAAAAGAATAACAAGCCATTTATATTCCCATGAAGAAGTTGTCCTAATCCTATTCCTTCCAAAAAAGTACCTGTTAAATCTTCCAACCTCGACTTTAAGAATCAGATGACCAGACAGATATGTCCAAATGTGTAGTAACTATATAGATTGATTGCTTTTATTACAGTGTGATAAAAAGTTCACTAAAGTGAGGTAGTGTTTCCAATTAAAAAAAAAATGATTAACTCCTAGAGTATAAACATATGGTGCTATATTTCATTACAGCTATAAGATCTCTTGCTATATAAAACTCTAATGACCATTGTGTGAATTACTCACATTGTTCGTTTATTTGAGAAAGAGTCAAGGGACTGGGTGTTCAGTAGTAATTTTTTAAAAGTCTAATGAACATGAATTAGGACTAAGACTAAAAATATTAGTCAATCGTTTCCATGAAAGGTTAAAGTGTGAGTGATAACATATTTTTTACTTGTATCACACCTTTCACTTAACAAGGCATTTTCATAAACACAGTGCAGTGTAATGAAAAGTAAATGGCTTTCGGAGTCAGGCAGATCTGAATTTGAGTTTTGGATCTATTACTCATTAGCTCTGTGACACTGGGTACATTACTTATACCTGTGAAGTTTAATTTTCCTCAGTGGGGGAAAAAAAGAAAATTATAACACCTATCTGCAACATTATTATAATATTTCTAGAGATAACGTACACTAAAGTACCACATACAAGATAGTTTAATTTAAAAGCTCCCAAACTTCACATTTGGGGGGGGCTATAAATGAATGTAAATGAATCCACACTACCTACACTTTATACCCACTCCTGGATGGATGCCTCTAACTTCTACTCAGGACCTCTGCTGGTTTTCCACGGTGCCCCAAGTTCTACTTGCGAGCCATGTGCATTAAGGGAAGCATGGCATGCCCAGGGAAGCTTGGCAATGCTGATTCTACATCATGTATGTTGGATAACTAATAAGCTCTTCCATGTTTGGTGCTTTGGGGTGCAAAGTTGCCTCCTGTCTCAGCAGGAAGCACTGTAATGTCCAGGGTACAGGCCCTGGGAACTCTTACATGTTACACGCTTACAGCAACACTATGGCAATGCACTCCCTCCGGACTTCAGTTCATCGGTGTCTAGCTAAGTTAGAGGAGAAAGAAAAATCTCTTCCTTGGCTCCAGTCTGGTGACCCACATATAGGATGTTTTCTCCAGTGTTTTTTTTTTTCTTTTCTTTTACATCTCAGGCCTGAATCCCATGGGATACTTTAAAACTTTCTTCTCCATGACCTTCTCCCCATGCAAATCCCTAGTATCCTCAACAACACTGACCGAGTGACATTAGGATTGAATACAATCCTCTATTGGGGAAGCAAGAAAATGAGATTATACAATGACTTAGGCGAGGTCACACATTAAAAAAAACAACTGTTCGTATTTGGATGATAAGTTCTTATTATCACACCATAGTTAAAAGATCTTCTAAATCAGGAATTTTGTCTTTTCCTAAAAGAAAGGGGGTTGTTTTCATCATTACATTATACCCCTTTATCACTGAGAACTTACTAAAAGACTGACTGAGTGTGACTCTACTAAGTACCCTCCGTGTATTTTCCTGTTAGTCCTACAACAAACCATGGAGCAGGTATGACGGTTGTTCCTGTTTTATAGATAAGAATGTGAAGGTTTTGAGTGGTCAAGTGCAGTACAGAAGTAAGAGGTTGTAGGATAATTCTGCAGGCAGGCAGCCCTTCTCCATGCCAGGACTCAACTGCTAAGCCCAGCCATTGCACTGAACAAACTCCTAGCATGATCTAGGCTGTAGCTGACTTTCATCAGGTGTGGTATTAGTGTGATAAAGCGGCTAAACCAGGGACTTTGCAAAGAAGCTTCAAGTATGTTTTAATTCTGCCTTTCTTTCTATTCAATTCCATATGCTTTCACGGAAGAATCTCACAATCAAAGCATACCCAGAAATAATTTCAGTGCACACATGTGCTTTCTTCTTACTGAAAATAATATTTTGACTATTAAAAAAATGCTCCTCTAAACTATTATAAACCATAAAACACAACATAAGAAACAGAGAGTGAAGCAGATGGTGAAACTCAAGTTTTCATCAAATACAAAATACCTTTCATACAATTAAAAAAATCAGGATGAATAACTCTTTACAAATAACTTATATTTTCTCCGTGTTCCCTAAATATAATAAAATATTTACCTTAGTGAATTTGTACCTAAGAGATTTATACAAAATGACAAATTACCAAATATTTATAAAATAATTAACGTCAGTTTTCCCAGATTAGTATGATTGCAAACACATGCTGAAACAATCTTGATTTTGTTCCCAGAGAGAAAAATAACCATAAGAGCATATTTTAATTGCTCAAAAGTAAAGACGTTAAAATTCCACATTTATTAAAAATGTGACTGTCTTTGTTTCATGAATTTTGTACTTTAAAATGGAAGAATGACATTTAGACATTGCAGAGAATCTATACTTTTTTTAAAGCCTATTCCCCACAAGTGCATTTGCAGAAATTCTGCATTGCATGTAGTAAATAACGAACAGGCTTTGAGGGTCTGAGATTATATAAAATAAAGGAATACATAGATTAAATATTAGTAATGCAAAGAAACTCTAATATTGATAATAGGAAATAATATATAGCATTTTAATTTAACATGTACACCACTGGATTTCCTTTAAAAATCAAGCCAACCCCATTATCAAGTTTCCTCTAGTTGGATGGAATTTTGCAACACTATTTTTTTCAGCATTTTAAAGTGTATTATTTGTACCATTTGGCCATAAAATTCCTCCTTCTTGAAATTATTTCAATTGTATTTTATTTTTATTACACCTTGTTTTCATGGCTCTCCTCTTAATCTGGTCATTTTTTTTTTTTTTGCCTTCTTCAATGACTGAAGTTTTCCTCTAATAACCAATAGGAAGAATACCTTAAATAAAGGTGCTTCTCAAAGTGGAAAACAAAATCTCCTTATCCTTTCACTATCATATCATCCTTCCTTGACAATTTTCTCCACTCCCATCATAGGAGCTATATGCTGTTTGAATATGACACCAAAGTCTGATCTCTTTTAGAGTTCAAATTTATCCCTAACACATCCCTAACAGAAAAGGTGCTTCTTCTTGATATTTTTCCAGTTACTGATATCAACATACTTCCAATACAGCAGAAATGAAACTGTGATGATAATTTTCAGTTTTCCTGTATTGCCAAACCTCATGGCATATCTTCAACCAAAATTCATGAATACTACCTCTGAAAAGCTCTTTTGAATATCTTCTCTCTTTGCTGCTATAGACACTTGTGTTTGCTTATTGAGATTATTAAAAATGTTATCTTTTGCCCTAGAGATGAGTTATTGTCTGGGTAGAAAACCCTTCTATGATCCACTGTGAAACCTCTTACCATCTAATTTAGTGCCCTCCAAATTTCAATACCAATTTATAGTCTGAGTCTTGACGTCCAAATGATCCCACCCAATCACACTTGCTCCTATCAGTGTTGTGGACCCTTAATTCTCCATGACTTTCTCCCACTCTTGCCTTTCCTGATGATGATCCCATTTCTGAAATGACATTACCATCACGCCACTGAAACTGTATGCACACTTAAGGTTCCAAGATAAATGTCCTCTCCCTTGTGAAGCATTATTTTACTCTAGCTAGAATTATTTTCCTCTTTATTGATGTTCTTAAAGTTTCTCTTTAAGCACTCTTCAAAAAGTCTATACCTAGAATCTCTTCCTTAAATTAAACCACTATTTATATTAAAAATTTAATAAATCATCAATGTATTTATCTTAGTTTTACTTTAAAAATAAATGATATGAACAGAATAGTGTTCCTATAAGTCAATAAAAAAAGAGACTTTTTTTAACATAATGGTTACTATTTTGAATATAAGTATTTGCCCTAAATATTTACCTTAAGGAATTTCTTAGCTTTATTCTCTATAACCAGGAATCAAATTTACATAGATTTATAAGAATGAAAATATTTCCTATAAATCTAGATTATTTTATAAATAATGGGGAAGAAGAGACATATATGGCATATATATTTTCTGTTTTCCTCTTTTTGTAATAGCAATGTAGCCTATTTTTAGGTATAGGAAAAAAATATGAGCTTAAAAGAAATTATTTTCTGTTCTCATGGTTTCAGAAGGCACAAGTCTACTATTCTCAGCTGCAGGAAAACAAACTAATAAACAAAACCAAAAGCACATACTCTATGGATGTGCTACCACGAATGTCCATCATTAACTCAAACGCAAATGAATACTAGGGCAGCTTTATGCAATTATAATATGATGTAGTGGTTAAATTCATGGACTTTGCAGTAGGCACCATGATTTGCATCTTATCTCCTCTACTGGCACATGACATGATTTGAAACTCCTCTTTTGAGGACAACCTCACAGGATTGCTGTGTGTAAGAACTACAGGGAATTATATATACGAAGCAAGCCACATGCATAAACATCAACAACAGAGATTCTTAATTTCATTGGCTGACACTATATGAGGATACAGATGTGATTATATATAAGGTAAGAGAGAAAAAAAGATGGAGGAATCCCAAGAATGATCAGATTCATAAGATAAAAATAACAATAGCAACAACCACTACTTTTCTTGTGTACTTATTCTATACTGAGTTTCATAAAAGTTTTCCATATGTTAAATCCTCTAAATCTTACTACAAACCTTTTTTGACAATATCCAATTTTACAGAAACAGTGAAAGAGAGATAAAGTAATGCACAAAGTTAGGTGAATGGCAAATCACCAATCTGAACTCAGGCCTACCCAGTCCCAGAGATCACAATATCAATCACTAAAGACTGAGAGATTATCCCAATGTCAGAGTCTTTCCATAATTCCGAGAAAGTTCAAATATAAATTTATACTTGTTTTAGGGTCCATATATCCTTATTTTATAAAATTTAATTTTTTAATAATAGTTATAGGCACATAATAAACTTGAGAGGGAGGTCCAGGGAGTTCCCATATACCCCTGCTCCCATACATGCATAGCCTCTGTTGTCAACATCATTCACCAGCGTGGTATATTTTGTACCAAGACTGAACCTACATTGACACATCATAATCATACAAAGCCCATAGTTTACCTAAGGGTTCATTCTTGGTGTTGTACATCCAACAGGTTTGGACAAATGTATAATGACATGTATCCATTATTATAATACCATACAGAATATTTTCACTGCCCTAAAAATCCTCCATGCTCTGCCTATTCATTCCTCCTCAATACCCCCACCATATCCCTGGCAACTGCTGGTCTTTTTATCATTTCCATAGTTTTGCCTTTTCCAGAATGTCATATAGTTGAAGCATACTGTATGTAGTCTTCTAGATTGGCTTCTTTCACTCAGTAATATGCATTTAAGTTTATTTCTTAATGTGGATATAACACAGTTTAAGTATCCATTCACTTACTGAAGGACATCTTAGTTGCTTCCATGTTGGATAATTATGAATAAAGTTGCTATAATCATCTGCGTGCAGGTTGTTATGCGAACCTAAGTTTTCAATTCCTTTGGATAAATATCAAGGCACATGATTGTTGGATTATATGGTAAGAGTATGCTTAGCTCTAATTTTTTTCTAATATATACATTCAATGCTATAAATTTTCCTCTAAGTACTGTTTTCACTGCATCACATAGATTTTGATAAATTGTGTTTTTATTTTAATTTCATTCAAAATATAATTAAATTTCTGTTGAGATTTCTTTGTTGCCCCATGTGTTATTTAGAAGTGTGTTTAACCTCCATGTATTTTCGGATTGTCCAGTTATCTTTTCTTCTTTTTTTTTTAAGATTTTATTTATTTCAGAGAGAGTACATGAGAGAGAGAGAGAGAGAGAGAGAGAGAAAGAGAGCATGTGCACAAGCAGGGGAAGGGGAAAGAGCAGAGGGAGAAGCCTACTCCTAGCTGAGCAGGGAGACCAACTCTTGGGGCTCGATCTTAGGACTCATGACCTGAGCCAAAGGCAGACGCTTTTGACTGAGTCACCCAGGAGTTCCTCCAGTTATCTTTCCAATACTGATTTCTAGATTAATTTCACTGTGGCCTGACAGCAGACATTGAACTTCTATTCTTTTAAATTTGTTCAAGTGTATTTTATGGGCCCAGAATGTGATCTTTATTAGTCAATGTTCCATGTGAGCTTTAGAAAAATGTGAATTCTGCTGCTGATGGATGAAGTCATCTACAGATGTCAATTATATGCAATTGATTAATAGTGTTACTGAGTTTGACTGTGTTTTTATGTCTGCTGTATCTGTCCATTTCTGAGAGAGAGGTGTTGAAGTCTAACAGTGATAGTGAAAATACCTATTTCTCTTTGCAGTTCTATCAGTTTTTGCTTCATGTAGTTTGATGCTCTGCTAAGTGTACACATGTTAAGAATTACTATGTTTTCTTGTACAATTGACTCCATTATCATTATGTAATGCCTTTCTTTATTCATGAAAACTTTCCTTAAATTTTGCTCTGTCTGAAATTAATGGAGCTACTCCTAATTTCTTCTGATTATTGTTAGCATGGTATGTTTTTCTCAATCCATTCACTTTTAATATATATGTATCTTTATATTTAAATTGGGTTTCTTGTAGACAACACAGAGTTTGGTCATGCTTTTTGACCCACCCTACCACTGGTTCCTGTGGTGGTTCTGCTCCTGTGTGTCTGCCCCAATAAGCCATGACTCCTGATATTTGCCTTTCTCTCCAGTCTTAGGAACAGCAATTTGTCCTCTGTCCTACCCTCTTTTTGGATCCGGGAAAAGTTGATTTTTTCAGTTTATTCAGCTTTTCACCTGTGAGGATTGAATGGTGACCTCCAAGCTTCTTATATGCCAAAATGGAAGTCACTATATCCTTATTCTTAATCAAGAGTGTCAATTCCACGAATTTTGCTTCTTTGGTCAGAGCGTATGTCCTGATTTTAATGCAAAGAATTTGGTCTTCAAAGATATAAATGTTACTGGGAAATTCAGTCAATCTTAAATTATGGTTTTATTATTGTTAGATTATACTTTATACCAAATACTTGATCTCATGTTGTACATAACTGGACCATTACTATAGCAGCGATTTGTATCCAAGTATTATTCTTTTTAAAGATTTTTATTTGTTTATTTATTTGACAGAGCGAGAGAGCGAGAGAGAGAGAGAGAGAGAGGAAATACAAGCAGAGGAAGCAGCAGAGGAAGAGGCAGAAGCAGACTCCCTGCTGAGCAGGGAGCCATGTTGGGCTCCATCCTAGGACCCCGGGATTATGACCTAATCCAAAGGCAGACGCTTAACCAACTGAACCACCCACAAGCCCCAGTCTAAACAGGATTTTAAGAAAAATGTCAAAATTTTATTTATTTAGTCAATAGATATTTGTTGACTGTCTACTAGAAATATCTTCTATTCGGATTCATGAACTAATAAATTAACTAATTAATTCATTAGCTAAGTCAATTTAATTGAATTTTCACAATGAATTAGGTACTCCAGTAGTACCTGTCAAGCCAGAAAGATTAAGAAAGATATTGGTCCTGCTTAATGAATACTGTGTTCTAGTGGGACCTGTTATTATATACACTAAACAAATACCAAGAGAGACCTGGGCTTCTATGGGAAGTTAAACAATTCAGTGCTCTGGGAAGTTTTTGCAGGAAGAGAGAAATGTGTTCTAGGAAGAGGGAACAGCATAGTAGGAAAGCCAAGAGGTCAGAGAGGTGAGCAAGACTCTGGTGCTCCAGAGGAACTGAATAAAATTTCATGTGGGTAGAGCACAACAAAGGGAGGCAATGTTGGGAACAATGGCTAGAGAAAAGGGTGAAGGAGCACACATGCCAGACTTTGGAGGAACTCCAGAGACAAGGTAAGTATTATAGAATTGTATTATCTCAAAGAGAAGACAGAAAGATTGTAAATAGCACAGCCATGTGTTGAGGTATGTGTTAAAGTCACACAACCTGAGGTTTGTGGGGTAAAGAGGTTAGAGAAAGACAGTTTGGGCACAAGGAGTGAGTGGGAAGACTTCTCAGAGTAAGCTGGGTGAGAGATGATGATGGTGGCTTTCAAGTTGGATGGTGGCCACAGAGATTGCTAGGTACGACAAAATTTGAGACAAAAATAGTTCCAACAAGTTTGTGAACATATACGTCAATATATTATACATATATATTATATATAATGTACATATGTTATATATAATATCAATATGGAATTTAGGAGAAGAGGAAAGAGTAGCCAGAGATGATGACTCAGGATTTTAGCTTGAGTAATGGGATGAACTAAAATAATATTTAATTCTTATTGACCACATTCTACTTGCCATGCATTATTTTAGGTGACTTACATGTACTAATTTAATATTCACAACACTCATTCAATAGAGTGTTATTATCCTTATTTTACAAATAAGAAATGTGAGGCATAGAGATCAGCCAAAATTACACAGTATAAATAACAGAACTTAACACCTGGCTCCTTCAGAGTCCAACTATTTAATTATTTTGCTCTTTTGCCTAGATTGCTGTGATATTTACCGAGACAGAAATGTTTAAGTATTCAGTTTGGATTTCGGAGATAAATTCTGTTTTGGACTTTTGGATTTTGAGGAGCCTGTGATATAACCAAATGGAGATTTCCAGTGAATACTTCAGTTATATAATCCTACAATTCAGGAGAGGACTGTGCCTGGGATGTTTAGATTACAGAGTTTTCAGCCAAGTGGACACCGAAGTCACGGAAGTAAATGAAATTGTCAAAGTGAGAAGAGAAGATGAAAGTCATGTATCACCCTCCTGTTCATGGGTTTTAAAGGGCATATAAAGATGTAAAACATAATCCCCTCACAGACTTCCATCTCATGAGGGAAATATATGACTAAACAGAGAATTACAATATGGAATGAAAAGCGCTAAATCAGAAGGCTGAAGCACTGACAATAATTTACCTCCTGGAAGGGAAGGCCATGGTCCATGAAACTACTTCCTAGAGGCTGCAATACCTGAGTGGAGTCTAGAATGATGCCTTAGAGTAAATCAGGTGAAGAAGAGTAAATATCAGAGTACCTGGGCAGTAGACCGTTAGGTAGTTTAAGCAGTCCAAGAAAAGGTAATGTGACAAGAACCCAGAGAGGGATGCCACTTGGGTAGTGTATCTTCTGTAGCATGGTTGCATTGTGGATATCTGGAAAGGAAGTGTTGGGAGGTAAGCGGGGCGGGGTGGGGGGGATGCCAACAGGCAGAAAGCTTTGCGAGTTATAACCTCTGTTCTCACTTTATACAGCTTGTGCCTTGACAACACAGAAGAATATCCTATGTAAATGTGAATAGCAGAACATTTTTAAAAAGCCCTGTATATTTCATTTATATATTCAGATGAACTAAGGAATAAGTCACAATCTCATGCTCAAGTAACCAAACAATAAAAGCCTATTTTTCTTCCACATCTTGAAGAATTTTGTACATGCTATCCCTGAATTTACCACTTAAAAATATTGCCATGACAGAAAGAGTTAAAAAAGCAGTGTGTTAGGAAATAAGATGCCAGTTTGTTTTTCATTAAAGAAATACTAACATACCGCTTGCCCTCCCAAATTTTAATTCTGTTGTCATAATGTACTTTACCTGGAGTCACCCCCACCTGATAATTGGAAATCCCTGAAAGCAGAAAGTAATTTGTTCACATGCATAATTTTGTGAAGGAGTCTAACCACAGCATTGCTGGCTACCTAACACTTTTCAAGTTAAATTCCAGACAGCGTCACAATAACAATCTATGTATCTAATTTCTTTTAAAAATTGATTTCTCAAAATTGCACTGTCACATATTCTTAAGATTTGTTGAAAACAAAAAAGTTACCAAATTGATAAAGCTTACTTCCCAAATACCTGAAAAGACAAGTACATATTTTTTTTTTATTCCAACTTTTCATAACACTAGCTACTATTCTAAATCATGGTCGAGTAACGTCCTTGGGGCGCCTGGGTGGCACAGCGGTTAAGCGTCTGCCTTCGGCTCAGGGCGTGGTCCCGGCGTTCCGGGATCGAGCCCCACATCAGGCTCCTCTGCTATGAGCCTGCTTCTTCCTCTCCCACTCCCCCTGCTTGTGTTCCCTCTCTCGCTGGCTGTCTCTATCTCTGTCGAATAAATAAANATTCCAACTTTTCATAACACTAGCTACTATTCTAAATCATGGTCGAGTAACCCTCAGTCAAATTGGCAGCAACATTTGAACAAGTATATTTTCACAGAAAAAAAATCTGGAAAGAGCACAAGAAAAAAAGAGAAACATCTGTGTATTATATGATTTTGCAAAATTATGAATGTCATTAGCAAGCATAATTAATGAGATTCTTTTTATTTATGCTAATGTATTACTCAAAGTGTTTTCTAACTTCTTATTTGGAATGTAATAGAGGATTTCAATATGATTGACACAGACTTTATTCTCCCTGTCACAACTAGTTGTTTTTCTCATGCATGTGTGTGTTTTGTAGTGTTCCCACAGAGTTGTTAATGAGCCATCAATTATTTGTGCAAATTGAAAGCAGAAACTAAAAATCTCTCTACTTGAGGTATTAGTACATGACTTTCAAATTGAATATGAGAATATTTGAATTTGAACACAAGTATATTAAACCTTGTATCCAGACACATGTGACTTTAAAAATAAGAAGTTATATAATCTTTGAGTCAGAGATCCTTCATGGTGAGTGATTAGGCTACATTTGATGGGGGAGTAGAGAGCTCTGTATTATATATACACCAGTTGAGGCAAAAGATTGAAGCATTATGCATGTTTTATTTAGAATCCAATATAGTATTTTGGAAAGTGACATCAATTTTAACAAAAAAAAAAATGAGGTATTCAACATGTGCATCATGATGAAGAGTTTTATAATAACGTGTCTAAGTCAACAGTGAGTTATCCCAGAGCATAAATATCCCCAAAAAGGGGGCTCTCTTTCTTTCTAGACTTTTCTCTTTTGAAATTTACCCCCTTTTTTTCACACGGGCTCCTAGATTTTGTGAAGGTATTAATAGTAATATTTTATACAATTTCCCAATGTTACTTCCTCTCTTTCAATCTCGCTTCCCTCCCTACCCCCTTATCAGAATTGGTTCAGCAGTCAGAAGGAAAGGAGAAAATGTACATAATAGCTGATACTACTTTAGTACTGGTTCTATGTTAAAATCTTGTTTTAGCCCTTTTTAGTAATTATTGCCACAGACACTTGTCTTTTGCTGCTATTATCACTCTGGTTCAAAGATGAGGAAACCACGAGGTCATTCACAAAACTACCCAGTGAGAGAATCAGGATTTTAACTGGGCCATCTGTCTTTAAACCATAGTTATTCATTTATACTCTATATTCTCTTCCTGTAGACAGGAATCTTAACGAGCAGTAATTGGCAGGGAAAGGATGAGTTTAGAAAGGAAGGGTGTTTTTGTGACTTTTTGAATAGAGATGGTCAAAAGCTATGTTCAATGTTTAGAGGTACTGGATGGAAAAGAAGAGGGGAAGGAAATTTTAAGAGGTATTGTGATATTTTGTGACTGCTCATGATATTCTGGACATACAAATAAAGAAACTAGTTATTTTGTAGACCTCTGGGGAAGACGGTAGAGAAGGAGGATCCTAAGCTTACCTCAACCCAGAGATACACCTAGATAACTCCCACATCAGTATAACTAACCCAAAAAGATAGGCAGAACTCACTTTCTACAGTTGATCATAGAGAGGAGGCCTCATTAAAAAGGTAGGGAAGGCAGAGGCACACTTGGGAATCAAACTAACCTGTGAGACTAACCACAAAAATTAGGGAAGAGGAAGAAAGGAATCAATCCCATTAACAATTGCACCAAATAAAATACACAGGAATAAACTTAATCAAGGAGTTGAAAGCCCTGTACTCTGAAAACTATAAAACATTGATGAAAGAGATTGAAGATGACACAAACGAAAGATATCCCATACTCATGGACTGGGAGAACCAATCCTATTAAAATGTTCATACTATCCAAAGCAATCTACACATTTAATGCAATCCCTATTGGATACCAACAGCATTTTTCACAGAACAAGTAATCCTAAAATTTGTATGGACTGACAAAAGATCCCAAATAGCCAAAGCAATCTTGAAAAAGGAGAACAAAACCAGAGGTATTACAATTGTAGGCTTCAAAATATACTACAAAGCTGTAGTAATCAAAACAGTATGGCACTTGCACAAAAATAGACACATAGATTAATAAAACAAAATAGAGAACCCAGAAAATAAACCCATGATTATATGGTCAATTAATCTATGAGAAAGGAGACAAAAATATATAATGGGGAGAAGACGGTCTCAACAAATGGTGCTGGGAAAACTGGACAGCTTTATAAAAGAATGAAACTGAACTGCTTTCTTACACAATACACAGAAATAAACTCAAAATGAATTAAAGACCGAATGTGAGATGTAAAGCCATAACATTTCTAGAAGAAAACATCAGCAATAATCTCTTCAACACTGGTTGCAGAAATGTTTTTTTAGATACACCTGGTGAGGTAAAGGAAACAAAAGCAAAATTTAACTATTGGCCCTACATCAAAATAAAAATCTTTTGCACAGCAAAGGAAAACATCAATAAAACAAAACAACAACCCACCAATGGGAGAAAATATTTGCAAATAATGTATCCAATAAGATGTTAATACCTAAAATATTTAAAGAACTTATACAACACTGAAATAAATAAATAATCTAATTAAAAATGGGCAGAGGACCTAAAAAGACATTTTGCCAAAGAAGACATACAGATTGCCAACAAACACATGAAAAGATTCTTAACATCTATGGATCATCAGGGAAATGCAAATCAAAACTACAGTGAGATATCTCCTCACACCTGTCAGAATGGCTAAATTCAAAAACACCAGAAACAGCAAGTGTTGGTGAGGATGAGGAGAAAAAGGAACCTTCACGCAATGTTGTAGGAATGCAAGCTGGTGCAGCCACTGAAGAAAACATGATGGAAGTTTTCCAAAACATTAAAGATAAGATTATTCTATGATCTAGTAATTCCACTACTGCATATTTACCCAAATAGTACAAAAACAATAATTTGAAAGGATACAACTACTCCTCTATTCACTGCAGCATTATTTACAATAGCCAGATATGGAAGCAGCCCGAGTATCCATCAAAAGATGAATAGATAAGGAAAATATAGTACATATGTAATAAAATATTACTCAGACATGAAGAGTGATATATTGTCATTTGCAACAGCATGGATGGATCTAGAAGATATAATGTTAAGTGAAATGAATCAAAGACAAATACCATATGATTTTACTAATATGTGGAATTTAAGAAACAAAACAGGGCATGGTTTAGGCAGTTAAGCATCTGCCTTCGGTTCAGGTCATGATCTCAGGGTCCTGGGATGGAGCCCTGCATCAGGCTCCCAGCTCAGGGGGAGAATCAGCTCCTCCCTCTCCTTTTACCCCTCCCCCCATGGCTCATGTTCTCTCATGTTCTCAAATGAATAAAAAAAAAATCTTAAAAAAAAGAAAACAGATGAACAAAGCAAAGCAAAACAAAACAAAAACAAAAGACAAACCAAGACACAAACTCTTAACTATAGAGATCAAACTAGTGTTTGCCAGAGAGGATGTGGGGTGGAGGTGGGGGTGGGAGTGGGTGAAATTCGTGAAGGGGATTAAGAGTACACTTATCCAGATAAGCACTGAGTATTTACAGAATTGCTGAATCACTCTAGTATACACCTGAAACTAATATAACACTGTATGTTAATTATACAATACATAAACAAATAAATAAAATTTTAAAAGAGAGAGAGAGAAAGAGACTGTAGTTGTTTTGATGTGACTTTAGTACTAAGGTCTTTGCTCTGATCACAAAAATGCTCCCAGTATGAATCATGAGAGTTATGGTTTAATAAGCATTAAGTCTCACGGACCATGCCATATCTTCATCATCAGAGACCCTAAGATTCTTCCTGAATACATTTTCCCTTTCAAAAGGGGTATTTTTTCAAGCCAGTAAAATCCTGCCTCCCTGAAAGAAAAAAAATTGTGTTTTTTTTCCCAGAGCACATTTTATCTTTTTTCCCCCTTTGTTCACAATAAAACATTTTAATCACTGTGAGCTCCAAGTAAAACTGCTGCTTCCTGCCATATCTCAAGGCCTTGGAGGGAATCTCAATAATGACCCAGCTTGCAGATAGAGAAAGCCTCAGAGTGTCGGCCCCAAACGCAGCACAGAGGTTCACACAGGTGAAGAGAGAGAGCAATCTCCACAAAGCCAGCAGAGGAGCAAATTAAAAATTGGGTTCACAGTGTTAGAAGAGAATTTCACTTTCATTAAAGAATATGATTAATGCAGGGCGCCTGGGTGGCTCAGCTGGTTAAGCGGCCAACTGTTGATTTTGGCTCAGGTCATGATCTCCAGGTCGTGGGATTGAGCCCCAGGTCAAGCTTTGCACTCAGTGCAAAGTCTGCTTGTCCCTCTCCCTCTGCTCCTTCCCTGTGCTCTCTCTCTCAAATAAATGAATAAAAATTAAAAAAATATATGATTAATGCAGTCTTTTCTCCCAATTCTTTTACGTCAGCAATGATCAGCATTCCAATAGTCACCATTTGGACCCCCTTTTATTATCCATACACCAGGCAGTGTGCTGGGAAGTGTTTAATAACCATTTCCTGTATCTCTATAAATAAATATATACTTATAAAATAAAATTAATGAATTTAAAATGTTATTTATTAAATGAAAATATTATTTATAAATTTAATGGCCACAGATACAACAAAGTTTGACCTTTAATCTACTTTATTAATGATTTTCTAGAACTTTTAAAGTTCTAGAAAATCAATCAAATAACAAGCGAAGTCTTGATTTGGAGCATCTGACAATTTCTGTGGTATCAATATTACAACCGAGGTCAATTTTAAAGCTATTAATGTAGTACTACTGAATGCAGAGTTGGGAAGACATATGCAGAAGCAAACTATTATATAATCTTTAAATGTCACAGAGGTAGCATACAATATAGGTAAATAGCCCCAAGGGCACAGGTAGTAGTTAAATCCAGTAAAATAATTAGAAAATGATTAGAATTGATAGTCATATTGATAGTTTTAAGTATTTATTAGCCTTAATTTAATATAATTACTTAAAGTATAAATTCACATAATTCAAATTTTAATAATGACTGTTTAACCACTGACTTGAAAAATCCCTGAAAATTTAACTCTCAGGTCTTGTGAGCCATCATGAGCCTGCTTCACTTCTGTCACACTGAGCAAATGGATTGTTATACAAACTCAGGCTAGTGGGCCTGACTGCCACGAAGTGTGAGTAACTAGTATAAAATAATGCCAATATAGTCCTTGTTAGTTTTTTCAAGATGAAATGGAGCAAAAATCAGTTTTCTAGAAACCTCTCAACTGTCTTAAGCTTTGAAACCTGTCTGAGTCTCATTCTGGCAAACTCTGTTCATTTATAATCCTGGGACGTGCTTTTCTCCTTGTTACATCTATTAACTTTCAGATCACTTCTTATTTACTGAAGATATTCTGTCCTGGGTCAGTGTTTCCCCCTTTACCCCACAATCACCATCATTTTTTGGTGCTAAGTACATTCTAAGTGTAACATCTGTCTACCATCTCAGCCTCTGAGTGTCATGACCTCAACTCCAGTGAGATCCCTTCAGTCTCCTGAATATCTTAAACATTCTCATCACCACTACCTACCCCAGTCTCAAAATATCTTTAACAAACATCCCATACTTCATCTATCAGCTCTTATACATCTATCCCACTCACTCTAATATCTCCATTAATCCACAGATACCACCACATTCCCCATATCTGTTAAGACTCCTCCCACTTTCAAATCCCTCATTTTATAGCTGTTGTGTTTTTTTAATGTGTTTGTCAGAGAGAGAACATGGACACAAGCAGAGGTAGCGGCTGGCAGAGGGAGAAGCAGGTTCCCTTCTGAGCAGTATATAAAAGAAAAACTATAACACCATAGATTTGACACAATTCAATATACATTTATAGATCAAAAAAGAAAAGTAGTAATAAAGCGAACTTCCTCAATACACTTGTAGTTAATCTGACTCTTACATGGTGAAAGACGAAGCTTTTTCTCTAAGATTGAGAAAAATACAAGGTTGTATACTTTTGCTACTTTTACTTAACATTGTCTTTTGAGTTTTAGTCTGTGCAATACAAACACAAAAAGAAATACAAAGCACAAAGAGAAATTAAAGAGGAAGACGCTTCAGAAATTACATGATGGAGAAAATTACTAAAAAATCTAGAAACAGGGGTGCTTGGGTGGCTTAGTTGGTTAAGACAGTCTCTGCCTTCAGCTTAGTTCATGATCCCAGAGTTCTGGGGTCAAGCCCTGTGTCAGGCTCCCTGATCAGTGGGGAGCCTGCTTCACCCTCTACCTCTGCCCTCCCTGTGCTTGTGCTCTCTCACTTGCTCTGTCATGCTCTCTCTCTCTCTGTCAAATAAATAAATAAATAAATAAATAAATAAATAAATAAATAAAATCTTTAAAAAAAATCTAGAAAGAAGTTTCTTGAACTAGTAAGCTTAGCAATATCCAAAGTTTCAGGATACAAGGTCAACATGTAAAAATATTTCTTAATAATAGCAAGGAAAATTTGTTAATTAAAAATTTTAAAAATTCCATTATGACAACATCAAAAATATCAAATACTTGGGAATTAATTTTTAAAAATGTTTGTAGGATTTGTATACTAAAACTACAAAGTGTTACTGAATAAAATTCAAGGTGATTTAAATATATGTGTACAAAGATGTTCACAAAGGAAGACTCAGCGTTAAGATGTCAATTTTCCTCGAATTTATGTACATGTTCAATACAACAATAACAGTCAAAATTTCATTTGACATTTTTTGTGGATATTGACAAGTCAATTCTAGAATTTATATGGAAATGCAAAAGATCTAAAATAGCTGCAATAATTTAAAAAAAAACACAGTTGAAAGACATACACTACTTGATTTCAACACTTATTACAAAGATACTTTAAGATTATGTAATATTGGCATAAGGTAGCCCATATAAAGTAGTGGGTTTGAATAATAATTTCTGAAATAGGAGCATTCCAACATGGCCAACCCATTTTTATTAAAGATGCTGATGGCATTCAATCAGAAGATGGTTGGTTTGTATTTTTCTCAATCTTAGAGAAAAACCATCCAGTCTTTTACCATTAAGTGTCATATTAACAAGTTTATTATAGATGTCATTTATTGGGTTGAGGAAGTTCCCTTTATTACCACTTTTCTTTTTTAAACTATAAATATGTGTTGAATTTTGTCAAATCTATGGTGTTAATTATACAATTTTTCATATACAAAAAGAAAGAAAGAAAGAAAGAAGAAAGAAAGAAAGAAAGAAAGAAAGAAAGAAAGAAAGAAAGAAAGAAAAAAACTCTACCCTCAGCTCTCACTATATAATCCTTATTAAATAGATGATAGTGCTAATTCAAAAGCCACACTACAAAAGTTCTGAAAGAAAACAAGAAAAATCCTTGTAACCAAGAACAAGAAGAGATTTCTTAGAACATAAAACACTGTACAATAAAAATTGATAATTCGATAATTGTTAAATTAAATTTCATCAAATTTTAAAACATTCACTTTTCAATGACACTGTAAAGAAAATAAAAAAGCATGTCATTGACTGGGAGAAAATATTTGCAAAAAAATATTTCCAGGGAAAGACTTTTACAATTCAATGACAAGAAGACAAAGAGCTCAGTTTTTCAAATTGATTTGAACAGATATCTCACAAAATATGATCTACAAAAGACCATTTAAGTGACCAGTAAGCACGTGAAAAGAATATATCATTAATCATGAGGAAAATATAAATTAAAAACCCATCAACATATAATTTCAACTTACTAAATTGGTGAAAAACAGAAACCTGAAAATGTCAATTGTTGATAAGGATGTGGAGGAACTAGAACTCACATACATTGCTGGAAGGAATATAAAATGGTACAACCACTTGGAAAAATTATTTGGCAGTTCCATATGAAATCAAATATATACTTAACATATGACCTAGAAATCCTGCTCCTAGGTATTTATCCAAGACAAATGAAACATATTCAAAGAAAGGATTGCAGAAAGCTGTTTATAGCAGATATATATCTATATATCTATATAGATATATCTACATATCTATATAGATATAGATCTATATATATATCTAATATATATAGATACATATATATTTCTAACAGTATATATATATAACAGTATATATATATCGATATCTAACAGTCAAAAAGCCAGAAAGAGCCTACATGCCCATCAACAGGTAAATGAACGGGTAATCCAATTGTGGACTATCCAAAGAATGGAATACTACTTAGCACTAAAGGGAATAAACTACTGATACATGAAACAACATGAAATATTTTTAAAAATTTAAAAAATATATTAAAAAAAATCATATTATGTGAAAGAAGCAGATATGAAAGACTACGCATACTATAAGATTCTGTCAGAATCAGATTGGGATGAGGTAAATATTCTATAGCTTGATTGTGGTGGTATTTACATGACTTTATACATTTATTTTTTTAAGTTTTTACTTAAATTTCAGTTAGTTAGCAATACAGTGTAATATTAGTTTCATGTGTATTCAACACTTCCATGCAACACTCAGTGCTCATCATAAATGCACTCCTTAATCCCCATCACATATTTAACCCATCCCCACACCACCCTGTGTCCTCTTCAATTTCTTTAATCAGTGCTTTATAATTTTCAGGGTATAGGTCTTTGCTTAGGTTTTGTCCTAGGTATTTCGTTGTTTTTGGTGCAATTATAAATGGGACTGATTCCTTAATTTCTCCTTTTGCTACTCCACTATTGGTATATAGAAATGTTACATATTTCTGTATATTGATTTTGTATCCTGTGACTTTATTGAATGCATGTATCAGTTCTCGTAGTTTTGGGGAGTCTTTTGGATTTTCTGCAAATAGTGTCATGTCATCTGCAAATAGTGAAAATTTTACTTCTTCCTAGATGCCTTTTATTTCTTTTTGTTGTTTGATTGCTGTGGCTAGGACTTCCAGTATTGTGCTAAATAACAGTGATGAGTATGAATGTTCCTGTCTTCTTCCTGATCATAGAGGAACAGCTCTCAATTTTTCTCCATTGAGGATGATATTAGCTGTGGGTTTTTCATACATGCCCTTTATTATGTTGAGGTATATTCTCTCTAAACCTACTTCATTGAGGGTTTTTATCATGAATGGATGTACTTTGTCAAATGGTTTTTCTGCATCTATTGAAATGATGATATGATTCTTTTTTTTTTTTTTAATTTTATTATTTGACAGGGAGAGACAGCCAGCAAGAGAGGGAACACATGCAGGGGGAGTGGGAGAGGAAGGAGCAGGCTCCCAGCGGAGGAGCCTGATGTGCGGCTCGATCCCAGAATGCTGGGATCACGCCCTGAGCCAAAGGCAGACGCTTAACGACTGCGCCACCCAGGCGCCCCTGAAATGATGATATGATTCTTATTTTTTCTTTTATTAATGTGGTGTAGCATGTTGATCGATTTGTGAATATTGAGCCACCCTTGCTACCTACGGATAAATCCCACTTGATTGTGGTGAATGATTTTTTAATGTTTCATTGGATTTACTTTGCTAGTATTTTAGTGAGAATTTTCCATGTTCATCAGGTTTATCGGCCTGTCATTCTCTTCTTCAGTACAGTCTTTATTTGGTTTTGGTATGAGGGTAATGCTGGCCTCATAGAATGGATTTGGAAGTTTTCCTTCCTTTTTTTTTTTTTTGGAATAGTTTGAGAAGAATAGGTATTAATTCCTCTTTAAATGTTTAGTAGAACTTGCCTATGAAATCATCTGGCCTCAGACTTCTGTTAGTTGGGAGATTTTTGATTACTGATCCCATTTCATTGCTGGTTATTGGTGTGTTCACATTTTCTGTTTCCTCCAATTTCAGTTTAGGTAGTTTATATGTTTGTAGGAATTTTATCCATTTCTTCCAGGTTGTTCACTTTTTTGGTATATAGTTTTTTATAATATTCTCTTATAATTGTTTGTATTCCTATGGTGTGGTTTGTTATTTCTCCTCTCTCATTTTTTTTTTTAAATTTATGTGGGTCTGTTTCTTTTCTTTTTGATAAGTCTGGCCTGAGATTTATCAATTTTATTAATTTTTTCAAAGAACCACCTCCTCATTTCATAGATATGCTCTATTGATTCTTTTCTTTAAAAAAACCTTTTTTTGTTTCTACATTATTTATTTCTGCTCCAGTATTTATTATTTCCTTTCTTCTGCTGATTTTAGGCTTCATTTGTTGTTCTTTTTCTAGCTCCTTTAAGTGTAAGGTTAGGTTGCTTATTTGAGGTTTTTCTTACTTCTTGAAGTAGGCCCGCATTGCTATAAACTTCCCTCTTAGGATTGCTTTTGTTGCATTCCAAAGGTTTAGGACCATTGTGTTTCCTTTTATATTTGTTTCCATGTATTTTTAGTTTCTTCTTTTATTTCAAGGTTGAACCATTCATTGTTTAGTAGCATGTGGTTTATCCTCCATGTATTTGTTGTCTTTCCAGATTTTTCCATGGGGTTGACTTCTAGTTTCATACCATGGTCAGAAAAAATGCATGGTTTCAGTCTTTCTGTATTTGTTGAAGCCTCTTTTGTGACCTAACATGTGATCTATACTGAAGAATATTCCATGTACACTTGAAAAGAATGTGTATTCTGCTGTTTTAGGATGGAATGTCCTGATGTATGTGTTAAATCCATCTGTTTCAGTGTGTCATTCAAAGCCACTGTTTTCTTGTTGATTGTCCATTTGGATGATCTGCCCATTGATGTAGGTGGAGTGTTAAAGTCTCCTGTTATTATTGTATTATCAATTAGTTCCTTTGTTTTTTGTTAATTGTTTTATATATTTGGTTGTTCCTATGTTAGGTGCATGAATATTTACAATTGTTTTATCTTCTTGTTGGATTGTCTCCTTTATGATTATATAATGTCCTTCCTTGTCTCTTCTTACAGTCTTCATTTTAAAGTTTAGTTTGTCTGATAGAAGTATTGACACTCTGGCTTTATTTTGACATCCATTTTTGTTATAAATGTTTCTCCACCCTTTCACTTTCAATCAGCAGGTTAATTTAGGTCTAAAATAAGTCTCTTTTCAGCAGTATATAGGTGTGTCTTGTTTTTCTATTCATTCTGAAACCCTATTTCTTTTGACTAGAGTGCTTAGTCCATTTATATTCAAAGTAAATATTGATATATATTTACTGCCATTTTATTACTTGTTTTGTCATTGTTTCTGGAGACTTTCTCTAATCCTTTCTTGTCTTTGTCACTTTTCCTTTCCTTTGCACTCAAAGAGTCTGCTTTAATATTTCTTGCATGGCCGATTTAATGGTCACAAACTCCTTCACTTTTTGTTTGTCTGGGAAACCCTTTATCTCTCCTTCTATTCTGAATGATAGCCTTGTTGCATAGAGTATTCTTGGCACCAGATTTTTCCCATTCAGCACATTGAATATATCATTACACTCTCTTCTGGCTTGACAAGTTTCTGTTGAGAAATCTGCTAGACTAATGGGTTATCCTTTGTACATTAAGGACTTATTCTTGATGCTTTTAAGATTTTTTTTTCTTTATCACCACATTT
>NC_048223.1:4537665-4545990 GCF_002007445.2 Ailuropoda melanoleuca
TAGGGAAGGCAGAGGCACACTTGGGAATCAAACTAACCTGTGAGACTAACCACAAAAATTAGGGAAGAGGAAGAAAGGAATCAATCCCATTAACAATTGCACCAAATAAAATACACAGGAATAAACTTAATCAAGGAGTTGAAAGCCCTGTACTCTGAAAACTATAAAACATTGATGAAAGAGATTGAAGATGACACAAACGAAAGATATCCCATACTCATGGACTGGGAGAACCAATCCTATTAAAATGTTCATACTATCCAAAGCAATCTACACATTTAATGCAATCCCTATTGGATACCAACAGCATTTTTCACAGAACAAGTAATCCTAAAATTTGTATGGACTGACAAAAGATCCCAAATAGCCAAAGCAATCTTGAAAAAGGAGAACAAAACCAGAGGTATTACAATTGTAGGCTTCAAAATATACTACAAAGCTGTAGTAATCAAAACAGTATGGCACTTGCACAAAAATAGACACATAGATTAATAAAACAAAATAGAGAACCCAGAAAATAAACCCATGATTATATGGTCAATTAATCTATGAGAAAGGAGACAAAAATATATAATGGGGAGAAGACGGTCTCAACAAATGGTGCTGGGAAAACTGGACAGCTTTATAAAAGAATGAAACTGAACTGCTTTCTTACACAATACACAGAAATAAACTCAAAATGAATTAAAGACCGAATGTGAGATGTAAAGCCATAACATTTCTAGAAGAAAACATCAGCAATAATCTCTTCAACACTGGTTGCAGAAATGTTTTTTTAGATACACCTGGTGAGGTAAAGGAAACAAAAGCAAAATTTAACTATTGGCCCTACATCAAAATAAAAATCTTTTGCACAGCAAAGGAAAACATCAATAAAACAAAACAACAACCCACCAATGGGAGAAAATATTTGCAAATAATATATCCAATAAGATGTTAATACCTAAAATATTTAAAGAACTTATACAACACTGAAATAAATAAATAATCTAATTAAAAATGGGCAGAGGACCTAAAAAGACATTTTGCCAAAGAAGACATACAGATTGCCAACAAACACATGAAAAGATTCTTAACATCTATGGATCATCAGGGAAATGCAAATCAAAACTACAGTGAGATATCTCCTCACACCTGTCAGAATGGCTAAATTCAAAAACACCAGAAACAGCAAGTGTTGGTGAGGATGAGGAGAAAAAGGAACCTTCACGCAATGTTGTAGGAATGCAAGCTGGTGCAGCCACTGAAGAAAACATGATGGAAGTTTTCCAAAACATTAAAGATAAGATTATTCTATGATCTAGTAATTCCACTACTGCATATTTACCCAAATAATACAAAAACACTAATTTGAAAAGATACACCTACTCCTCTATTCAGTGCAGCATTATTTACAATAGCCAGATATGGAAGCAGCCCGTGTATCCATCAAAAGATGAATAGTTAAGGAAAATATAGTACATATGTAATAAAATATTACTCAGACATAAAGAGTGATATATTGTCATTTGCAACAGCATGGATGGATCTAGAAGATATAATGTTAAGTGAAATGAATCAAAGACAAATACCATATGATTTTACTAATATGTGGAATTTAAGAAACAAAACAGGGCATGGTTCAGGCAGTTAAGCGTCTGCCTTCGGTTCAGGTCATGATCTCAGGGTCCTGGGATGGAGCCCTGCATCAGTCTCCCAGCTCAGGGGGGGAATCAGCTCCTCCCTCTCCTTTTACCCCTCCCCCCATGGCTCATGTTCTCTCATGTTCTCAAATGAATAAAAAAAAATCTTAAAAAAAAGAAAACAGATGAACAAAGCAAAGCAAAACAAAACAAAAACAAAAGACAAACCAAGACACAAACTCTTAACTATAGAGATCAAACTAGTGTTTGCCAGAGAGGATGTGGGGTGGAGATGGGGGTGGGAGTGGGTGAAATTCGTGAAGGGGATTAAGAGTACACTTATCCAGATAAACACTGAGTATTTACAGAATTGCTGAATCACTCTATTATACACCTGAAATTGATATAACACTGTATGTTAATTATACAATACATAAACAAATAAATAAAATTTTAAAAGAGAGAGAGAGAAAGAGACTGTAGTTGTTTTGATGTGACTTTAGTTCTAAGGTCTTTGTTCTGATCACAAAAATGCTCCCAGCATGAATCATGAGAGTTATGGTTTAATAAGCATTAAGTCTCACGGACCATGCCATATCTTCATCATCAGAGACCCTAAGATTCTTCCTGAATACATTTTCCCTTTCAAAAGGGGTATTTTTTCAAGCCAGTAAAATCCTGCCTCCCTGAAAGAAAAAAAACTGTGTTTTTTTCCCCAGAGCACATTTTATCTTTTTTCCCCCTTTGTTCACAATAAAACATTTTAATCACTGTGAGCTCCAAGTAAAACTGCTGCTTCCTGCCATATCTCAAGGCCTGGAGGGAATCTCAATAATGACCCAGCTTGCAGATAGAGAAAGCCTCAGAGTGTCGGCCCCAAACGCAGCACAGAGGTTCACACAGGTGAAGAGAGAGAGCAATCTCCACAAAGCCAGCAGAGGAGCAAATTAAAAATTGGGTTCACAGTGTTAGAAGAGAATTTCACTTTCATTAAAGAATATGATTAATGCAGGGCGCCTGGGTGGCTCAGCTGGTTAAGCGGCCAACTGTTGATTTTGGCTCAGGTCATGATCTCCAGGTCGTGGGATTGAGCCCCAGGTCAAGCTTTGCACTCAGTGCAAAGTCTGCTTGTCCCTCTCCCTCTGCTCTTTCCCTGTGCTCTCTCTCTCAAATAAATGAATAAAAATTAAAAAAATATATGATTAATGCAGTCTTTTCTCCCAATTCTTTTACGTCAGCAATGATCAGCATTCCAATAGTCACCATTTGGACCCCCTTTTATTATCCATACACCAGGCAGTGTGCTGGGAAGTGTTTAATAACCATTTCCTGTATCTCTATAAATAAATATATACTTATAAAATAAAATTAATGAATTTAAAATGTTATTTATTAAATGAAAATATTATTTATAAATTTAATGGCCACAGATACAACAAAGTTTGACCTTTAATCTACTTTATTAATGATTTTCTAGAACTTTTAAAGTTCTAGAAAATCAATCAAATAACAAGCGAAGTCTTGATTTGGAGCATCTGACAATTTCTGTGGTATCAATATTACAACCGAGGTCAATTTTAAAGCTATTAATGTAGTACTACTGAATGCAGAGTTGGGAAGACATATGCAGAAGCAAACTATTATATAATCTTTAAATGTCACAGAGGTAGCATACAATATAGGTAAATAGCCCCAAGGGCACAGGTAGTAGTTAAATCCAGTAAAATAATTAGAAAATGATTAGAATTGATAGTCATATTGATAGTTTTAAGTATTTATTAGCCTTAATTTAATATAATTACTTAAAGTATAAATTCACATAATTCAAATTTTAATAATGACTGTTTAACCACTGACTTGAAAAATCCCTGAAAATTTAACTCTCAGGTCTTGTGAGCCATCATGAGACTGCTTCACTTCTGTCACACTGAGCAAATGGATTGTTATACAAACTCAGGCTAGTGGGCCTGACTGCCACGAAGTGTGAGTAACTAGTATAAAATAATGCCAATATAGTCCTTGTTAGTTTTTTCAAGATGAAATGGAGCAAAAATCAGTTTTCTAGAAACCTCTCAACTGTCTTAAGCTTTGAAACCTGTCTGAGTCTCATTCTGGCAAACTCTGTTCATTTATAATCCTGGGACGTGCTTTTCTCCTTGTTACATCTATTAACTTTCAGATCACTTCTTATTTACTGAAGATATTCTGTCCTGGGTCAGTGTTTCCCCCTTTACCCCACAATCACCATCATTTTTTGGTGCTAAGTACATTCTAAGTGTAACATCTGTCTACCATCTCAGCCTCTGAGTGTCATGACCTCAACTCCAGTGAGATCCCTTCAGTCTCCTGAATATCTTAAACATTCTCATCACCACTACCTACCCCAGTCTCAAAATATCTTTAACAAACATCCCATACTTCATCTATCAGCTCTTATACATCTATCCCACTCACTCTAATATCTCCATTAATCCACAGATACCACCACATTCCCCATATCTGTTAAGACTCCTCCCACTTTCAAATCCCTCATTTTATAGCTGTTGTGTTTTTTTAATGTGTTTGTCAGAGAGAGAACATGGACACAAGCAGAGGTAGCGGCTGGCAGAGGGAGAAGCAGGTTCCCTTCTGAGCAGTATATAAAAGAAAAACTATAACACCATAGATTTGACACAATTCAATATACATTTATAGATCAAAAAAGAAAAGTAGTAATAAAGCGAACTTCCTCAATACACTTGTAGTTAATCCGACTCTTACATGGTGAAAGACGAAGCTTTTTCTCTAAGATTGAGAAAAATACAAGGTTGTATACTTTTGCTACTTTTACTTAACATTGTCTTTTGAGTTTTAGTCTGTGCAATACAAACACAAAAAGAAATACAAAGCACAAAGAGAAATTAAAGAGGAAGACGCTTCAGAAATTACATGATGGAGAAAATTACTAAAAAATCTAGAAACAGGGGTGCTTGGGTGGCTTAGTTGGTTAAGACAGTCTCTGCCTTCAGCTTAGTTCATGATCCCAGAGTTCTGGGGTCAAGCCCTGTGTCAGGCTCCCTGATCAGTGGGGAGCCTGCTTCACCCTCTACCTCTGCCCTCCCTGTGCTTGTGCTCTCTCACTTGCTCTGTCATGCTCTCTCTCTCTCTGTCAAATAAATAAATAAATAAATAAATAAATAAATAAATAAATAAATAAAATCTTTAAAAAAAATCTAGAAAGAAGTTTCTTGAACTAGTAAGCTTAGCAATATCCAAAGTTTCAGGATACAAGGTCAACATGTAAAAATATTTCTTAATAATAGCAAGGAAAATTTGTTAATTAAAAATTTTAAAAATTCCATTATGACAACATCAAAAATATCAAATACTTGGGAATTAATTTTTAAAAATGTTTGTAGGATTTGTATACTAAAACTACAAAGTGTTACTGAATAAAATTCAAGGTGATTTAAATATATGTGTACAAAGATGTTCACAAAGGAAGACTCAGCGTTAAGATGTCAATTTTCCTCGAATTTATGTACATGTTCAATACAACAATAACAGTCAAAATTTCATTTGACATTTTTTGTGGATATTGACAAGTCAATTCTAGAATTTATATGGAAATGCAAAAGATCTAAAATAGCTGCAATAATTTAAAAAAAAACACAGTTGAAAGACATACACTACTTGATTTCAACACTTATTACAAAGATACTTTAAGATTATGTAATATTGGCATAAGGTAGCCCATATAAAGTAGTGGGTTTGAATAATAATTTCTGAAATAGGAGCATTCCAACATGGCCAACCCATTTTTATTAAAGATGCTGATGGCATTCAATCAGAAGATGGTTGGTTTGTATTTTTCTCAATCTTAGAGAAAAACCATCCAGTCTTTTACCATTAAGTGTCATATTAACAAGTTTATTATAGATGTCATTTATTGGGTTGAGGAAGTTCCCTTTATTACCACTTTTCTTTTTTAAACTATAAATATGTGTTGAATTTTGTCAAATCTATGGTGTTAATTATACAATTTTTCATATACAAAAAGAAAGAAAGAAAGAAAGAAGAAAGAAAGAAAGAAAGAAAGAAAGAAAGAAAGAAAGAAAGAAAGAAAAAAACTCTACCCTCAGCTCTCACTATATAATCCTTATTAAATAGATGATAGTGCTAATTCAAAAGCCACACTACAAAAGTTCTGAAAGAAAACAAGAAAAATCCTTGTAACCAAGAACAAGAAGAGATTTCTTAGAACATAAAACACTGTACAATAAAAATTGATAATTCGATAATTGTTAAATTAAATTTCATCAAATTTTAAAACATTCACTTTTCAATGACACTGTAAAGAAAATAAAAAAGCATGTCATTGACTGGGAGAAAATATTTGCAAAAAAATATTTCCAGGGAAAGACTTTTACAATTCAATGACAAGAAGACAAAGAGCTCAGTTTTTTAAATTGATTTGAACAGATATCTCACAAAATATGATCTACAAAAGACCATTTAAGTGACCAGTAAGCACGTGAAAAGAATATATCATTAATCATGAGGAAAATATAAATTAAAAACCCATCAACATATAATTTCAACTTACTAAATTGGTGAAAAACAGAAACCTGAAAATGTCAATTGTTGATAAGGATGTGGAGGAACTAGAACTCACATACATTGCTGGAAGGAATATAAAATGGTACAACCACTTGGAAAAATTATTTGGCAGTTCCATATGAAATCAAATATATACTTAACATATGACCTAGAAATCCTGCTCCTAGGTATTTATCCAAGACAAATGAAACATATTCAAAGAAAGGATTGCAGAAAGCTGTTTATAGCAGATATATATCTATATATCTATATAGATATATCTACATATCTATATAGATATAGATCTATATATATATCTAATATATATAGATACATATATATTTCTAACAGTATATATATATAACAGTATATATATATCTATATATATATAGGTATCTAACAGTCAAAAAGCCAGAAAGAGCCTACATGCCCATCAACAGGTAAATGAACGGGTAATCCAATTGTGGACTATCCAAAGAATGGAATACTACTTAGCACTAAAGGGAATAAACTACTGATACATGAAACAACATGAAATATTTTNTATCTATATATATCTAATATATATAGATACATATATATTTCTAACAGTATATATATATAACAGTATATATATATCTCTATATATAGATATCTAACAGTCAAAAAGCCAGAAAGAGCCTACATGCCCATCAACAGGTAAATGAACAGGTAATCCAATTGTGGACTATCCAAAGAATGGAATACTACTTAGCACTAAAGGGAATAAACTACTGATACATGAAACAACATGAAATATTTTTAAAAATTTAAAAAATATATTAAAAAAAATCATATTATGTGAAAGAAGCAGATATGAAAGACTACGCATACTATAAGATTCTGTCAGAATCAGATTGGGATGAGGTAAATATTCTATAGCTTGATTGTGGTGGTATTTACATGACTTTATACATTTATTTTTTTAAGTTTTTACTTAAATTTCAGTTAGTTAGCAATACAGTGTAATATTAGTTTCATGTGTATTCAACACTTCCATGCAACACTCAGTGCTCATCATAAGTGCACTCCTTAATCCCCATCACATATTTAACCCATCCCCACACCACCCTGTGTCCTCTTCAATTTCTTTAATCAGTGCTTTATAATTTTCAGGGTATAGGTCTTTGCTTAGGTTTTGTCCTAGGTATTTCGTTGTTTTTGGTGCAATTATAAATGGGACTGATTCCTTAATTTCTCCTTTTGCTACTCCACTATTGGTATATAGAAATGTTACATATTTCTGTATATTGATTTTGTATCCTGTGACTTTATTGAATGCATGTATCAGTTCTCGTAGTTTTGGGGAGTCTTTTGGATTTTCTGCAAATAGTGTCATGTCATCTGCAAATAGTGAAAATTTTACTTCTTCCTAGATGCCTTTTATTTCTTTTTGTTGTTTGATTGCTGTGGCTAGGACTTCCAGTATTGTGCTAAATAACAGTGATGAGTATGAATGTTCCTGTCTTCTTCCTGATCATAGAGGAACAGCTCTCAATTTTTCTCCATTGAGGATGATATTAGCTGTGGGTTTTTCATACATGCCCTTTATTATGTTGAGGTATATTCTCTGAGGTATATAGGTATATATCTATTGAAATGATGATATGATTCTTTTTTTTTTTTTTAATTTTATTATTTGACAGGGAGAGACAGCCAGCAAGAGAGGGAACACATGCAGGGGGAGTGGGAGAGGAAGGAGCAGGCTCCCAGCGGAGGAGCCTGATGTGCGGCTCGATCCCAGAATGCTGGGATCACGCCCTGAGCCAAAGGCAGACGCTTAACGACTGCGCCACCCAGGCGCCCCTGAAATGATGATATGATTCTTATTTTTTCTTTTATTAATGTGGTGTAGCATGTTGATCGATTTGTGAATATTGAGCCACCCTTGCTACCTACGGATAAATCCCACTTGATTGTGGTGAATGATTTTTTAATGTTTCATTGGATTTACTTTGCTAGTATTTTAGTGAGAATTTTCCATGTTCATCAGGTTTATCGGCCTGTCATTCTCTTCTTCAGTACAGTCTTTATTTGGTTTTGGTATGAGGGTAATGCTGGCCTCATAGAATGGATTTGGAAGTTTTCCTTCCTTTTTTTTTTTTTT
>NC_048223.1:4547517-4557112 GCF_002007445.2 Ailuropoda melanoleuca
AATATAAATATAAATATAAATATAAATATAAATATATATATATATATATATATATATCTGTTTTGCTTATATTTCTGGCTGTGGACTTATCTTGTTAATTTGTTTCAGAAATTCCTCTTTCTTCAAATTTTGTCTAAGACTCTGCCTTCTTCTCTGAGTTAGAAAAGCCAGTTATATCCCCTACTCCTGAAAGTAATGGCTACATAAAGAGGAGGCCATGTATTGCCCAGGGCCTGGCACTTCAGGGAGTATCTCTGGTGTGTGTTGTGGGTGTTCTGCTATTGGGTTTTGGCTGCTCTATCCTTCAGGCCAGTCATCTGCAGAGGTTCTTTGTAGGCCTACTGTAGGCAGTGCTTGGCTCCTGCCTGAATATGGCAAGTTTTAACTAGGCGTGCTATGGTCTGCTTGTGAAATGAGACCTGACACCACCTCCACCAGAACTGAGGCCTGCAGAACTCTCTAGTTTGGAGACATGGCATGGGCAGGGGTTCTCATGGTCTTCTGGGGAAAGGGTCCACTCATTGGGAAGGAGGGAAGCTTGACTGAGCAAGGCAGTCCTACCAGAATGCAGGGGGATGAGACTTGGTGCATGCAAATTAGGCAGCCAGTGTTGATGCTGCACTGCTTCCCAAGGTTTGGGAGAGGGAAAAGGTGCCAGTAGGCTCCTTTGTTCCCAGAGAGGCATCTCCGTGAGCGTTGCTTCTTAGGGACATTCTCTGAGAAGAGCAAATAATCCCCCCTAGGTGTTCTTCAGATTACTGTTTCCATGCTTTCTGCCCTGGGGAGTTGTTTGTCTGCCTTCTCTCCAGGAGTAGCCCAGTGCCCTCTGTGCTCTGTCAATAATGATCAAATGCTATTTAAATAAAAATGATATATTGCACCCTAAAATACTTCTTTCAGAAATTCCACATGCTTAAGTTATAATATTCTTAGAAAGCAATCAGCAAAATTTGAATCATAAAAGCTACTATAGGTATGAACTTGATAAATGCCTAATAAAATTAAACACCCACATGCANATTCAGAAATTCCACATGCTTAAGTCATAATATTCTTAGAAAGCAATCAGCAAATTTGAATCATAAAAGCTACTATAGGTATGAACTTGATAAATGCCTAATAAAATTAAACACCCACATGCACATATTGCTTTCAAGGCATATTACCTTAGGAATAGATGTGTGGTTGGGAGAATTACATACATTTTAGCATTTGAACAGCCTTTATCTTAGAAGATTTATTTTAAAATATGCCAAGCTATATCACTTAATGAGTCACCAGAATGTGACTAATGTCAGTCCTATCCAATCTCTGGAAAGTGTTAAACATTTAGATATTAAACATAATATATTCTTGTCCTCCTTAAAAAGAAAGAAAAATGAAGAAATATAGTGAGAAAGTAAAGTTAGACAATCCATAGCTTCTGTTATTGTTTTGAAAATTTTACACATATATACACATGTATACACACATACATGATCACACTTGTTATATATTTGTGTATATGCATATGCATATACACAAACATCTTTTATGTGTAGTATTATCTAGTGCCTTGAAATCATTCCTGCTTCAGGGAATATACTGAGTATCATGTGAAATTATTACTTTAATAACAGCATTATATTCCATCATAGAGAGACAACTTAATGCAACCATGGTGTTGTGGCACATATTTTTCTATTATAATTAATTTTGCCATAAATCTCTTTTAGCACAAATATTTGCCTAAAATTTTGATACATTTATAAAACATGACCCCTGCCCTACTCTCTAGTCAATTTCCTGCTTCAGAAAAATGACCCCAGAAGGAAATTTANTGACCCCTGCCCTACTCTCTAGTCAATTTCCTGCTTCAGAAAAATGACCCCAGAAGGAAATTTAATCTTTACTAATTTCTCTCTCAAATTTTAAGGGTTGGGTAGGCATTAGGCAAGAGTCACTACTGTTCATGACAATGATTATTATACTGATAATTTCAATTTTCTAGCACCCCCAAATCATCAGCAGTCTCTTTTTTATTTCATCAAATCTTGTTTAACTGCACAATTCTCCTAAAAATGTTTGCTCTCAATCTACGCTGAACAATGGAATACCTGGGGAACTTTTCAAATATCCCAATTCCTAGATTCCAACTACAAAGATTCTAGCTGCATTGGTCTTGGGTGAGTGTCAAACATTGATAGTTTTCCAAGCCCTCCAGAAGAGTCTCATACTAATATGCAATCTGGATTGAAAACCACTGCTGCAAATGGTTCCCCAGACTGAGACCAGAGCTCTGTTTATCCCTGTCAGCTAGGTTCACAATTCTTGGCCTATGTTTAATCATAGCTCTAATAACATTTGTAGTTTGCCAAAACCATCATAGCATCTTAGTTTCCAGTTCCACAGTCAACTTTTTTCATTGTTGATCAATACATTTTTTCCCTTTCTTTTCTACAGTCACAGATTCAATAACTACAGAATTTTCACTGGGTCTTGAAGGAGCAATTTTCTATTTTCAATTTGTATTATCACCACATAAATCCAGTTTTACCAACTTCTGAATCCCTATGACAGGTGTGTCTAAACTGGACTATTTTCCAAAAGACTCTTGGTACTGTTGGGTTTAGGGGAATGCATTTCCAGATCTTCTCTATGGACTGTCTCCTGAGATTTTTGTTGTCTCTTATCACCTTCCCTGTCAAACAAGTTCTCTTTAACTTTATAAGCAGAAAGAATAGCCCTTTACCCCCAATCATACAATATTGCATGTTCCTGGGGATGAAGCCTCTAGTTCTGTAAACTATTGGGATGGGTGAAGACTCCTTTGGTGAGCTTTCAGAACACTGTNGTCTCTTATCACCTTCCCTGTCAAACAAGTTCTCTTTAACTTTATAAGCAGAAAGAATAGCCCTTTACCCCAAATCATACAATATTGCATGTTCCTGGGATGAAGCCTCTAGTTCTGTAAACTATTGGGATGGGTGAAGACTCCTTTGGTGAGCTTTCAGAACACTGTAAAACCAACACAGAGCCTCCTGTCTTTTATGTTATTAAATAGACATGATAGGCATGAAACATACCACAAGAGAGGATGTTTTAGCCCATTCTGGGAAAGACTGAAATGAAATATATTGTAGAATAAGGGCATTGGGAGAAATAGCAATTTTTAAAGAAGAAAACTTCTGTTCTTTGACTATTGTGAAAAAAAGTACAACTCTTGAGGGAGAACCTGGGAAGGGAGATTTTGGTAAAAGACTCATGAGATGCTAAATATGCTTTTTCAGTGTGTTAAAACATAAACAATTCATATCAACTCTTCCAAAATTCATTAGGACTTGCCATTAGCTGGAAAGCAAAGCATCTTTAATCAGAAGAAATAAAATTTAGTGATGTTGATTCTACAGGTGAAACTGGAATGTTTTCTGAAATTATATGAATTTTCAAGTTATAATGGTAAAATTCACCCCCCAAAATATTATGTGATTTCTTTAAATTAGTAAACATCTAAATGTACTTAAATTATATTTTATGACACTTTAATCTCATATTAGTTTATCCTATACATTTTTAATAATTTTTCCTACACTTTTAAAAACACGTTATGCTTAGCCTAGCTGCTGTTAGGATTAGTTTTACCAGAATATACCTTCTTTTATTAAAACATTGGATGAGTTTGGTCATAATATCTAAGGAAATCAACAGTATATAAATTACTAAATTCATAGATACTTTTCATTTAATTTTCTTCAAAAGCTGAATGCAAAATTCTAATATACTCATACACATACATTTCCTGAAAAAAGGAACACCACATATTTTATTACAATCTTCACTTCATATAAAACTCATCATTAGAGTATATATTGTGTTTTATTAATACAAGTCAAGAAATAATAAACAACATAGAAGAAGATGTTAGAGCAGGAAGATCCTAAGTTTACCTCATTCCATAGATACAACTAGATAACACCCAACTCATTGAAAATAATTCAGAAAATGAACTGAAGACCAGCAGAACAGACTCTCTGAAGCTAAATGTAGAGAAAAGGCCAGATCAAAGATGGTAGGAATGGCAGAGATGTGGTCAGGAGCCAAATAGACCCACAGGGCTGTCCATGGGAAGGAAGGACACCATGGGTGTGGAAGAGGGGAGGGGACCCTAGGCACAGGGAATCCACATGGGGAAGACAAGTCCCCATAACATTTGGCTTTGAAAACCAGAGGGGTCTAAAAATCACTAGGGCTTAATACCTCAAATTTAGCACTAGGTGTTATATGGAGGTATTGAATCACTATATTGCACACCTGAAACTAATACTACACTGTATGTTAACCAATTGGAATTTAATAAAAATTTAACAATATTAGATTTGGCTCTGGGAAAGCCAAGAGGGCAGAAGCCACACACTTAAAGAGTCAGTACAACAAATAGCCCCATGGAGATACAGCATAGACTGTAAAAATNGCATCAGTTTGAAAAATAGCTAAGCTATAGATGAAGGAGATTTATTTACTAATCTCAGAGCATGTGCTGGCGGGATTTAAAGGAGACCAGGGTGANTGTAAAAATAGCCAGGCTATTTTTGAAAAATAGCCAGGCTATAGATGAAGGAGATTTATTTACTAATCTCAGAGCATGTGCTGGCGGGATTTAAAGGAGACCAGGGTGACCTTCTCTGCTTTCCAACCCAGCATAGGGACATGTGCAGGAAACAACACAGCATGAACACTCTCAACTTGCTAACAGCATGTTCCACCCCCACATTCTCTTTCAGATATAGCCCCTNTATGTGCAGGAAACACAGCATGAACACTCTCAACTTGCTAACAGCATGTTCCACCCCCACATTCTCTTTCAGATATAGCCCCTCCAGCAAGGTCACAGCTTTAGGTCTCCTCCCACAGCAGACCTTTGCGAACTTGGCCAATACCAAGTCCCCTGCCTGCCCCCTGTTTTTCAGCAAATCTATGTCTTTCAACATGGCCAGCTTTAGTTCCGGGCCACTGCAGGTTCCCACCCACAACAGCCCTGCACAAACCATGCTTACACCACATGCCCTGCACCTGTCTTTTCCTGTACACCTGCCTCTTCAAACTCACCTATGGCTGGAGCTTATCCAAAGTCATGCCAAGAGCCTGGTAGTGCATAAGTAGCCCCAAAAGAAACCAGCACCACTCCAAAGTGTCTCCTGCCCCAGGGAGAAGGGAACATAACCACACACACTAGTCCAGCTCCAGCTCCAGCGGTGGACTGGGGGCAGACAACTGGTCTGACTGCAGGCCTCATCTACTAACAAAAGCTTCTCAAGAGACAACATAGGAAAAGCACCTAACAATTTGGTGCTATTGAATCTTGGCAACTGCCTAGTCTCACTCAACTCAAGCCAAGGAAGCCCTGGACAAGCACACTAACAACACAGGGACCAAACCCTGCCTACAACAGGAAAAGAAAGCTACTGAAGATGACTGGAATGAAGGCAAAAGCAGCTGAGGCACAACAGCAGGGCACAGGCAACACACATAGAAGACATCCCTATAGATCCAGGTTTTGGTTAACAGGGGAGACTACACTGCAAGGCACTAAAGGACCTCTTCTTCATAATGCCAATACTTTCAAGAGAAGAAAAACAGACATAGAGAGTTAGAAAAAATAAGGAGACAGAGAAATGTGTCCCAAATGAAAGAATAGCACACTCACAGCAAGAGAGGTAAATGGGAATTTAAAGTAATGGTCATAAAGATACTCACTGGACTTAAGGGGGAAGGGCCTTAGTGAGACACTCAGAAAAGAGACAGAAAATATAAAATGAACCAATGAGAGATGAAGAACTCAATAACTGAAATTAAAATACACTAGATGGAATAAATAGTAGACTAGAGAAACCAGAAGAATGGATCAGTGACCTGGAAGAAAGAATAATGGAAAATAATCAAGTTGAATAGGAAAAACAAAGAAGAAGAAGAAGAAAATGACAGATTTCAGTGACACCGTCAAACATAACAACATCTGCATTATAGGACTTCCAGAAGGAGAAAGTGAGCACGAAATTTATTTGAAGAAATAAGAACTGAAAAATTTCCAAATCTGGGGAAGGAAAGAGAAATCCTGATCCAGAGGCACAGAGGTCCCCAAGGAGTTCCACAGCAAGACACATAGTAATTAAAAGGGAAAACAGTAGTGATGACGAGAGAATTTTAAAGGCAGCAAGACCAAAGAAAATAGATACAATACAAGGGAAACCCAGGTTATCAGCTTATTTTTCAGCAAAAACTCTATAGGCTAGAGGGAGTAGCATGAATATGATATATTCAAAATGCTGGAAAAAAAACAAAACAAAATGAAAACACCTGCAACCAAGAATACTCTATCCTCAAGGCTATCATTCAGAATTGAAGGGGAGATAAAGGGTATCTCAGAACAATAAAAACTAAAGAAATTCATGAGCATTATACCAGCCCTACAAGAAATGTTAAAGGGGACTTTTTGAGTGGAAAGTAAGGACTGTAAGCAGGAGTAAGAAAATTAGGAAGCACAAAAGGAGTAAAATGAAGTATAACTATAAAAGTCAGTCAGGGGATTCACAAAATAAAGTATGTAAAGTATGACACCATGTACCTAAAATGTGGGGGGTGGGGAGAAAGAGTAAAAATTTACTGCTTTTAGAATGGGTTCAAACTTAGGTAACCATCCACCAAATATAGTCTGCTATATGCATACGATGTTACATATAAACCTAATGGTAACCACAGATCAAAACCGTAATAGATATGCAAAAAATAGAGGGAAAGGAATCCAAGTATATCACTAAAGAAAGGCAGTAAAAGAGAAGAAAGGAACAGAGAAAAACTACAAAAGCAACCATAAAAAAGCAATAAAATGGCAATAAGTGCAAACCTATCAATAATTACTTTGCTGCCTACAAGACACTTACTTCAGTCCTAAAGACACACGCGGATTGAAAGTGAAAAGAATAGAAAAGCATTAATCAGGCAAATGGAACTAAAAAGAAAGCTGGTGTAGTGATACTTATATCTGACAAAATGGACATTAAAATAAAGACTGTAAAAGGAGACAAAGAAGAGCAGTATTTAATCATAAAGAAAAGTTAATACCTATTCTTTTCAAAATTTTCCAAAAAATAGAAAAGGAAGGTAATCTTCCAAATTCATTCTTTGAGGCCAGCATTACCCTGATACCAAAGCCAAATAAAAATACTACCAAAAAAACAAAAACAAAAACAAAAAAAAACTATGGGTCAATATCTCTGATGTACATAGATATAAAGATCCTCAACAAAATATTAGAAACCGAATCCAACAATACTTTAAAAAAATCATTCAACACAATCAAGTGGGATTTATTACTAGGATATAAGGGTGGTTCAATATTTGCAAATCAATCAAAGTGATACATTATATCAATGAGAAAGAATAAAAGCCATATGAAAATTTCAACAGATGCAGAAAAAGCACAAAGTATAATTTCCATTCATGATAAAAATCCTCAACAAAGTAGATGTAGAGGGAACATATCTCTACATAATAAAGGCCTTATATGAAAATCCACAGCTAATATCATACTCAATGGGGAAAAACTGAGAGCTTCTCCCCTAAGATCAAGAACAAGACAAGGATGTCCACTCTCACCACTTTTATTCAGGACGGTACTGTGAGTCCTAGGCATAGCAATCTGACAAGAAGAAATAAAAACAGTAAGGAGGAAGTGAAACTTTCACTGTTTGCAGATGACATGATACTATAGATAGAAAACCCTATAGACTCCACCAATAAACTACTAGAACCGATAAATGAATTCAGTAAGGTCTCAGGATACAGAATCTGTATACAGAAATCCACTGCATTCCTAATAATGAAGTAGCAGAAAGAGAAATTCAGAAAACATCCCCATTTACAATTATACCAAAAAGAATAAAATTCCTAGGAATAAACTTATCGAAGAAGGTATAAGATCTGTACTACAAAAACTACAAAACACTGATGCAAGAAATTGAAGACAACATGAACAAATGGAGACATATTCTATGCTCATGGATTGGGAGAACACATATTGTTAAAATGTCCATTCTACCCAAAGCAGTCTACAGATTCAATGCATTCCTTATCAAAATACAAACAGCATTTTTTAGAGAATTAGAATAAATAATCCTGAAATTTGCATGGAACCACAAAAGACCCCAAATAGGGAAAACAATCTTGAAAAAGTAGGAAAAAAAAAAAAACTGGAGGTATTACAATCCTGGGTATCAAGATATACTACCAAGCTGTAATAATCAACACAGTACAGTACTGGCACCAAAACAGACACATAGATCAGTAGAACAAATTGGAGAGAGCAGAAATAAACCTACAATTATGTGGTGAATTAATTCTTGACAAAGTAGCTAAAAATATGCATACTCTTTAATAAATGGTATTAGAAAATTACAAACTGGACCCTTATCTAATACCATTTACAGAAATCAAATAAAAATGAATCAAAGACTTAAACATTAGATCTAAACTGTAAAACTACTCGAAAAAAATCATAGAGAAAAAGCCTCTTGACATTGGTCTGGGCATTTATTTTTTTGGATATAATTCCAAGAATACACACAACAAAAGCAAAAATAGACAAATGAGATTTCATCAAACGGAAAAGCATCTGCACAGCAAAGGAAATGATCAACAAAATAAAGAGACAATTATGGATAGAAGAAACTATTTGAAAACTATTTATCTAATCAGGGGCTAATCCATAATATTATGGAATGCCTGCAAGTCAATAGCAAAAAAAGAAAAACAAAACCCAAAAAACAAAGAAGACACACAAGTATCAACAAGTGTATGAAAAGATGTTCAGTATCACTAGTCATCAAGGAAATAAGAATTAAAACTATAACAAAATATCATTTCACACCAGTTAGGATGATTGTTACCTTTAAAAAAAAGGTAAGTGTTGGAGAGAATGTGGGAAAAGGGGAACATTTGCGCATTGTTGGTGGGAATGTAAATTATTATAGCCACTTTGGAAAACTAGATAGAGGTTCCTCAAAAAAATAAATAGAACTACCATATGATCCAACAATCTTACTAGGGGTGTATGTCCAAAGGAAATGAAATTAGTATATTAAAGAGAAATCGGCACTCCATGTTCATTGCAGCATTATTCACAATAACCAAGATATGGAAATCACCGAAGTGTCCATCTATGGATGGAATGATTAAAAAATTATGGCAAATACACACAATGGGATATTATTCAGCCTTATGAAAGAAGGAAATTCTGCCATTTGTAACAACATGGATGAACTTGGAGGACATTATGTTAAATGAAAGAAGCCAGAAACAGAAGGACAATCTCACTTAGATGTAGAATCCAAAAAAGTCAAACTCATAAAAGCAAAGAGTAGAATCCTACTTGCCAGGGGAAGATGAATGGGGGATTGAGGAGATTTGGTCAAAGGGTACAAAGTTTCAGTTATGCAAGGAAATAAGTTCCGAAGATCTAATATACAGCACGGTGACTATAATTAATACAGTATCGTGTACTTGAAACTTGCTGAGAGTAGAACTTGTGTCTAACCACACAAGCACGCGCACGTGCGGGCAT
>NC_048223.1:4560934-4606167 GCF_002007445.2 Ailuropoda melanoleuca
GGGATGAAGCCTCTAGTTCTGTAAACTATTGGGATGGGTGAAGACTCCTTTGGTGAGCTTTCAGAACACTGTAAAACCAACACAGAGCCTCCTGTCTTTTATGTTATTAAATAGACATGATAGGCATGAAACATACCACAAGAGAGGATGTTTTAGCCCATTCTGGGAAAGACTGAAATGAAATATATTGTAGAATAAGGGCATTGGGAGAAATAGCAATTTTTAAAGAAGAAAACTTCTGTTCTTTGACTATTGTGAAAAAAAGTACAACTCTTGAGGGAGAACCTGGGAAGGGAGATTTTGGTAAAAGACTCATGAGATCCAGAATATACCTTCTTTTATTAAAACATTGGATGAGTTTGGTCATAATATCTAAGGAAATCAACAGTATATAAATTACTAAATTCATAGATACTTTTCATTTAATTTTCTTCAAAAGCTGAATGCAAAATTCTAATATACTCATACACATACATTTCCTGAAAAAAGGAACACCACATATTTTATTACAATCTTCACTTCATATAAAACTCATCATTAGAGTATATATTGTGTTTTATTAATACAAGTCAAGAAATAATAAACAACATAGAAGAAGATGTTAGAGCAGGAAGATCCTAAGTTTACCTCATTCCATAGATACAACTAGGTAACACCCAACTCATTGAAAATAATTCAGAAAATGAACTGAAGACCAGCAGAACAGACTCTCTGAAGCTAAATGTAGAGAAAAGGCCAGATCAAAGATGGTAGGAATGGCAGAGATGTGGTCAGGAGCCAAATAGACCCACAGGGCTGTCCATGGGAAGGAAGGACACCATGGGTGTGGAAGAGGGGAGAGGACCCTAGGCACAGGGAATCCACATGGGGAAGACAAGTCCCCATAACATTTGGCTTTGAAAACCAGAGGGGTCTAAAAATCACTAGGGCTTAATACCTCAAATTTAGCACTAGGTGTTATATGGAGGTATTGAATCACTATATTGCACACCTGAAACTAATACTACACTGTATGTTAACCAATTGGAATTTAATAAAAACTTAACAATATTAGATTTGGCTCTGGGAAAGCCAAGAGGGCAGAAGCCACACACTTAAAGAGTCAGTACAACAAATAGCCCCATGGAGATACAGCATAGACGCATCAGTTTGAAAAATAGCCAGGCTATAGATGAAGGAGATTTATTTACTAATCTCAGAGCATGTGCTGGCGGGATTTAAAGGAGACCAGGGTGACCTTCTCTGCTTTCCAACCCAGCATAGGGATATGTGCAGGAAACACAGCATGAACACTCTCAACTTGCTAACAGCATGTTCCACCCCCACATTCTCTTTCAGATATAGCCCCTCCAGCAAGGTCACAGCTTTAGGTCTCCTCCCACAGCAGACCTTTGCGAACTTGGCCAATACCAAGTCCCCTGCCTGCCCCCTGTTTTTCAGCAAATCTATGTCTTTCAACATGGCCAGCTTTAGTTCCGGGCCACTGCAGGTTCCCACCCACAACAGCCCTGCACAAACCATGCTTACACCACATGCCCTGCACCTGTCTTTTCCTGTACACCTGCCTCTTCAAACTCACCTATGGCTGGAGCTTATCCAAAGTCATGCCAAGAGCCTGGTAGTGCATAAGTAGCCCCAAAAGAAACCAGCACCACTCCAAAGTGTCTCCTGCCCCAGGGAGAAGGGAACATAACCACACACACTAGTCCAGCTCCAGCTCCAGCGGTGGACTGGGGGCAGACAACTGGTCTGACTGCAGGCCTCATCTACTAACAAAAGCTTCTCAAGAGACAACATAGGAAAAGCACCTAACAATTTGGTGCTATTGAATCTTGGCAACTGCCTAGTCTCACTCAACTCAAGCCAAGGAAGCCCTGGACAAGCACACTAACAACACAGGGACCAAACCCTGCCTACAACAGGAAAAGAAAGCTACTGAAGATGACTGGAATGAAGGCAAAAGCAGCTGAGGCACAACAGCAGGGCACAGGCAACACACATAGAAGACATCCCTAAAGATCCAGGTTTTGGTTAACAGGGGAGACTACACTGCAAGGCACTAAAGGACCTCTTCTTCATAATGCCAATACTTTCAAGAGAAGAAAAACAGACATAGAGAGTTAGAAAAAATAAGGAGACAGAGAAATGTGTCCCAAATGAAAGAATAGCACACTCACAGCAAGAGAGGTAAATGGGAATTTAAAGTAATGGTCATAAAGATACTCACTGGACTTAAGGGGGAAGGGCCTTAGTGAGACACTCAGAAAAGAGACAGAAAATATAAAATGAACCAATGAGAGATGAAGAACTCAATAACTGAAATTAAAATACACTAGATGGAATAAATAGTAGACTAGAGAAACCAGAAGAATGGATCAGTGACCTGGAAGAAAGAATAATGGAAAATAATCAAGTTGAATAGGAAAAACAAAGAAGAAGAAGAAGAAAATGACAGATTTCAGTGACACCGTCAAACATAACAACATCTGCATTATAGGACTTCCAGAAGGAGAAAGTGAGCACGAAATTTATTTGAAGAAATAAGAACTGAAAAATTTCCAAATCTGGGGAAGGAAAGAGAAATCCTGATCCAGAGGCACAGAGGTCCCCAAGGAGTTCCACAGCAAGACACATAGTAATTAAAAGGGAAAACAGTAGTGATGACGAGAGAATTTTAAAGGCAGCAAGACCAAAGAAAATAGATACAATACAAGGGAAACCCAGGTTATCAGCTTATTTTTCAGCAAAAACTCTATAGGCTAGAGGGAGTAGCATGAATATGATATATTCAAAATGCTGGAAAAAAAACAAAACAAAATGAAAACACCTGCAACCAAGAATACTCTATCCTCAAGGCTATCATTCAGAATTGAAGGGGAGATAAAGGGTATCTCAGAACAATAAAAACTAAAGAAATTCATGAGCATTATACCAGCCCTACAAGAAATGTTAAAGGGGACTTTTTGAGTGGAAAGTAAGGACTGTAAGCAGGAGTAAGAAAATTAGGAAGCACAAAAGGAGTAAAATGAAGTATAACTATAAAAGTCAGTCAGGGGATTCACAAAATAAAGTATGTAAAGTATGACACCATGTACCTAAAATGTGGGGGGTGGGGAGAAAGAGTAAAAATTTACTGCTTTTAGAATGGGTTCAAACTTAGGTAACCATCCACCAAATATAGTCTGCTATATGCATACGATGTTACATATAAACCTAATGGTAACCACAGATCAAAACCGTAATAGATATGCAAAAAATAGAGGGAAAGGAATCCAAGTATATCACTAAAGAAAGGCAGTAAAAGAGAAGAAAGGAACAGAGAAAAACTACAAAAGCAACCATAAAAAAGCAATAAAATGGCAATAAGTGCAAACCTATCAATAATTACTTTGCTGCCTACAAGACACTTACTTCAGTCCTAAAGACACACGCGGATTGAAAGTGAAAAGAATAGAAAAGCATTAATCAGGCAAATGGAACTAAAAAGAAAGCTGGTGTAGTGATACTTATATCTGACAAAATGGACATTAAAATAAAGACTGTAAAAGGAGACAAAGAAGAGCAGTATTTAATCATAAAGAAAAGTTAATACCTATTCTTTTCAAAATTTTCCAAAAAATAGAAAAGGAAGGTAATCTTCCAAATTCATTCTTTGAGGCCAGCATTACCCTGATACCAAAGCCAAATAAAAATACTACCAAAAAAACAAAAACAAAAACAAAAAAAAACTATGGGTCAATATCTCTGATGTACATAGATATAAAGATCCTCAACAAAATATTAGAAACCGAATCCAACAATACTTTAAAAAAATCATTCAACACAATCAAGTGGGATTTATTACTAGGATATAAGGGTGGTTCAATATTTGCAAATCAATCAAAGTGATACATTATATCAATGAGAAAGAATAAAAGCCATATGAAAATTTCAACAGATGCAGAAAAAGCACAAAGTATAATTTCCATTGATGATAAAAATCCTCAACAAAGTAGATGTAGAGGGAACATATCTCTACATAATAAAGGCCTTATATGAAAATCCACAGCTAATATCATACTCAATGGGGAAAAACTGAGAGCTTCTCCCCTAAGATCAAGAACAAGACAAGGATGTCCATTCTCACCACTTTTATTCAGGACGGTACTGTGAGTCCTAGGCATAGCAATCTGACAAGAAGAAATAAAAACAGTAAGGAGGAAGTGAAACTTTCACTGTTTGCAGATGACATGAAACTATAGATAGAAAACCCTATAGACTCCACCAATAAACTACTAGAACCGATAAATGAATTCAGTAAGGTCTCAGGATACAGAATCTGTATACAGAAATCCACTGCATTCCTAATAATGAAGTAGCAGAAAGAGAAATTCAGAAAACATCCCCATTTACAATTATACCAAAAAGAATAAAATTCCTAGGAATAAACTTATCGAAGAAGGTATAAGATCTGTACTACAAAAACTACAAAACACTGATGCAAGAAATTGAAGACAACATGAACAAATGGAGACATATTCTATGCTCATGGATTGGGAGAACACATATTGTTAAAATGTCCATTCTACCCAAAGCAGTCTACAGATTCAATGCATTCCTTATCAAAATACAAACAGCATTTTTTAGAGAATTAGAATGAATAATCCTGAAATTTGCATGGAACCACAAAAGACCCCAAATAGGGAAAACAATCTTGAAAAAGTAGGAAAAAAAAAAAAAACCTGGAGGTATTACAATCCTGGGTATCAAGATATACTACCAAGCTGTAATAATCAACACAGTACAGTACTGGCACCAAAACAGACACATAGATCAGTAGAACAAATTGGAGAGAGCAGAAATAAACCTACAATTATGTGGTGAATTAATTCTTGACAAAGTAGCTAAAAATATGCATACTCTTTAATAAATGGTATTAGAAAATTACAAACTGGACCCTTATCTAATACCATTTACAGAAATCAAATAAAAATGAATCAAAGACTTAAACATTAGATCTAAACTGTAAAACTACTCGAAAAAAATCATAGAGAAAAAGCCTCTTGACATTGGTCTGGGCATTTATTTTTTTGGATATAATTCCAAGAATACACACAACAAAAGCAAAAATGGACAAATGAGATTTCATCAAACGGAAAAGCATCTGCACAGCAAAGGAAATGATCAACAAAATAAAGAGACAATTATGGATAGAAGAAACTATTTGAAAACTATTTATCTAATCAGGGGCTAATCCATAATATTATGGAATGCCTGCGAGTCAATAGCAAAAAAAGAAAAACAAAACCCAAAAAACAAAGAAGACACACAAGTATCAACAAGTGTATGAAAAGATGTTCAGTATCACTAGTCATCAAGGAAATAAGAATTAAAACTATAACAAAATATCATTTCACACCAGTTAGGATGATTGTTACCTTTAAAAAAAAGGTAAGTGTTGGAGAGAATGTGGGAAAAGGGGAACATTTGCGCATTGTTGGTGGGAATGTAAATTATTATAGCCACTTTGGAAAACTAGATAGAGGTTCCTCAAAAAAATAAATAGAACTACCATATGATCCAACAATCTTACTAGGGGTGTATGTCCAAAGGAAATGAAATTAGTATATTAAAGAGAAATCGGCACTCCATGTTCATTGCAGCATTATTCACAATAACCAAGATATGGAAATCACCGAAGTGTCCATCTATGGATGGAATGATTAAAAAATTATGGCAAATACACACAATGGGATATTATTCAGCCTTATGAAAGAAGGAAATTCTGCCATTTGTAACAACATGGATGAACTTGGAGGACATTATGTTAAATGAAAGAAGCCAGAAACAGAAGGACAATCTCACTTAGATGTAGAATCCAAAAAAGTCAAACTCATAAAAGCAAAGAGTAGAATCCTACTTGCCAGGGGAAGATGGATGGGGGATTGAGGAGATTTGGTCAAAGGGTACAAAGTTTCAGTTATGCAAGGAAATAAGTTCCGAAGATCTATATACAGCACGGTGACTATAATTAATACAGTATCATGTACTTGAAACTTGCTGAGAGTAGAACTTGTGTCTAACCACACAAGCACGCGCACGTGCGGGCATGTGTGCGTGTGCGTGCGCGCACACGCGCACGTGCGGGCATGCGTGCGTGTGCGTGCGCGCACACACGCACACAAAAGGTAACAATGTGAGATAATGAATATGTTAATTAGCTTCATTGTAGTAATAATTTCACAATGTATAATACATGAAAATATTACTTGGTATGTACTAAATATATACATTTGTCAATTTTACCTAAATAAAGCTAAGGAAAGCAGTATATTGGTAAATGGATTTAAATTAATATTTCCTTTTCTAACTCTTTCTGAGTACATTGTTAAACATGGTGCCTCAAATTGAAAAAAAAGGAAATTATTTATAGTTATTTGTAAGTCTCTAAGATCGTCAAAGTGAATAAATGAGTAATAAGTCATTACAAGACAGGTGTTTTTCCCCTTCTTTAATTTTGCTCTTGCCCTTGAGAAAATAACTTTTATAGATCACTACTTTCAGAAAATAACTTCAATGAAATTGAAAAATTTGAATGACCCTGCTATAACTAAATTCATTTACATCTTCGTGTTTACGTGGCATTCACAACTATAAAAACAAAAAATACAGGAATACAACTGATGCTTAATTCTGTTTCATTTTAGGAAGAAACTTTATTTATGTATCTGAAGATGAATAAATCATTGTTTTTAAAAAAAACCCTAACTCTATTCACCTAAGAAATAGATTTCTAGGAACTTTTAAATTTTTTAAATTTTAATTTTGTCTTATTTCTAAAGTTATGTAATAGATGGTATATATATTGATTTTATTATGTACTAATAACATCTGTAATGAATAAAAGAGGGTATATAGGTTTTTTAAAATTATTTTTCAAGGGGACATACAAGCAAAAAAAAAAAAAAAGCCTACTTCTGTAAGCCATGCTTTAGAATGCATTAGCAGATGGTAGGCACATCATCATTATTCTGACTGGAAATCAGAAGACAAAGAGGCAGAGAGCATTTTTCCTGGCTGATTGTGCGTAGTTATAAACTCAGCGTAAGAATCCCAGTCCTGTATATACTGAGCCTACAGACAAAATGTCTAGGTAAGACATGCCTAATAGCAACAGTTCTTTGGCTCCTGTGATGGTAATCTTTGAAACACCTCTGGAGAATATTCTAATTATGACTCTAATGCCCCTTGTCCCATTCATAGCCCTACATTATAATACTTGGTGTCATCTTGAGAGTTTTGGGCACTCAGCCGTGTACCAGTGGGACCAAACCCTGCTTATTCCAGCTGCACAGTAGTACCAAGGCTTCAGAGCATCTTGGCCGCTCTGATAGCAAGATCAAGACTGGAATGAGCCTGGAGCCACCGACCTTCTCTCTTTTCAAAAAAAAAAAAAAAAGTATATTATTTTTTGAGAAATTGCCTTTCCGCCAAGGCTCTCACTAGGAGGCATTGCAGACTTCTTCCATCTCACACACTGACACACACCTGCTTCTGTCTGGTGTTGCAGATGGCACACCCAGCTCTCTCCCAGTCACTCTCAACTCTGTCCTTTCACTTGCTGTGGCCCTGTTTTGTTTGCGCTAGATTTCCAGAGATGCTCCAGGAGCCATGTTAGCTTGTGATGTGTCAACTTTTATCCTTCCATGCTGAAGTAATTACTGTGGCTGCCTTGCTGAAATTTTCTTTCAGTTATAAGCTGATGATTGCCATTTGTTTCCTTAGCTAGCTAACCAGAAAAAGGACGACAGGACTGAGAGGGACACTCTTAAGACTCTTGAGTTGATGGACTGATACAATTTAATCTGGAGAACGAGAGCCGTAAACAAAGCCACAGGCAGGCCCAGCCTCATGGCCTTTGTGGAGCTCATGCTTGGCTAAATGCCAACACCATCCTCATCAGCTTGCACTTTGTGCTCCTAAAAAATAATGTCTTCACTTCCATGTCCCTGGGGAAAGAAGCGGCTTTGTTATTTGGCAAACACTTCTGGTACTGAACTATTTACAGAATTGCTGAATTAACCTCCTGTTTTCCCTCATGCTTCAGGTGTCTAAATCTCAGAAATCATCTAGTGCAGGGTGAAAGGGAGAAAAAAGGATTATCTCCATTCTGAACAAACAGGAACGTAGCCAATTTCCTCCAGTGAAATGGCATGATCCTTCGTGGAGCTTTGTCAGCCAGTGAGCCCCCTGAGCAGCAATGTCCCCCAAGGGAAGCAAACATGCCAACCACACAGCCACCCCCCCCCACCCCGCGACTTCCCACTGCAGATCAGGGCTGCTGATTTTGCTCTGTGTAAGTTCAGGAACGTGAAACATCAAGGATGCAACCTATTGTCTGTGACTATAATAATACTCTTTTGTCTCCAGTTGCAATGAAGAAAGGTGGTATTAAACAATGTGTATCTGCCTGCTTAAGAAATTAATAAATACAAACAGAAACATAATCCCCATTAGTGCTCCCACCAAATTGTCTGTGATATCAGTTATTAAATATCATGTGATCAAACAGCTTGAAATATGTTTTTCATTATCGCTTGCAAATCTGAGGGAAAGAAGATGGTAATTTGTAACTTTCAGTATTTGATCCCTAATGAAATATATCAGGCCTTGATAGTTGTTGGCATTTATAAGTATTACTTGTTTTTTTATTATTGATCTTTTAGGGATTTTTAGGATTTATCTGACTTTTAAAATCATTCCTATGACTAGTTGCTGCCTTAGTTCACTAATATTTGGATCTAGCTTTTGAATTTATTTAGTAATTATAATTTTTTGATTAATTTATTTGAAATTACTAATTAAGAATTATTTCTGCATTTTTCACCTTGCTTTGTATTATTTCTTAAAACATTTATGGTTCAAGCTTTAAAAAGATATTTTTTAACTGTATGACTTGATGTAGACAATGAGGTCCAAATTTCTCTCTAGACACTGTTCAGTGGTGCATTCAATATGTTTTAATGTGTATATCTTTTTTTTTCTAAGATTTTATTTATTTATTTGACAGAGATAGAGACAGCCAGCGAGAGAGGGAACACAAGCAGGGGGAGTGGGAGAGGAAGAAGCAGGCTCCTAGCAGACGACTGACGTGGGGCTCGATCCATAACGCCGGGATCACGCCCTGAGCCGAAGGCAGACGCTTAACCGCTGTGCCACCCAGGCGCCCCTATGTGTAGTATCTTATGAGGATTTTTGAGATACTTTGTAATTTGGCTTTGATGTTTCCTTTTCCTGAGTTCAGTGTGATTTTCTATTTGTTTGTTTAATACCCATAGATTACATTTTTTTCTATTTTGTAATAAATTTCTTTTATTGAAAAATGATCTGAAAACATAGTGGAAAGAGGTAAAATTTAAAATTAGAATTTATTTCATTAAAAATTTAAAAAACAGAATAACAGAAAAAATAGAAAACTCAGAACTTATATGTGGCTGACAAGCTAATCTATTCAAGAAGAAGGTAGAAAACACAAATACATAAAAACCACATAGTAAGAAAAAAGTAATCACAGTTACTACAGAAACTACACGAATTAAAATTTGCTCAATTGCATGAAGTTAAAATGAAAAAAGGAAAAGCTAGATTCACTGGGTATTTTATAAAAATATAACTCCCTAAACAACTCCAAATTAAAAAGAAAATAGGAAGTTATTATTATAGGAGAAATGTAGAATTCTGCCAAAAGTACTATTCCCCCCTGAAATACTGAGCCTAGATGATTCGAAAAAGGAATATCTACCAAAACTAAATCTTTAGACTACAGATAAGCATAATGCCATTTGAAAATATCCAGAATATACTTAAAAGAAGAGAAAGTTTCTTAATTATTTCATTAAAAAAATCTAATGTTTACAGATTCGAAAATATATATAGATCAACTCACACAATATTAAAAATCCTTTAAAATATTAACAAAATAGAATAATAAGAATATACTGGATATATTCTAATTAGGAATAAAAATACAAAATGCATATGTCAATATTTTTTCTAAAAGTGCTGACCACCATAAATTACAAAAGAAAGATTTCAGAATTATAAAAAATAGAAGATGGGTTAATAAAATTGATTTTGGAGATTATATGCCTGAGTTAATAGAAAAGCCAAGATAATTGATTGAGGAATGGTGCTAATGGTGGTAGCCAAACAGGGTTCAATTGATAAAGAAGATTCATAGGACCCAAAATGTCAATACTTATGATTCTATGGTTTGTGATGGAAAGAGATACACTATATCAAGAGCAATAAAGGAAAGGTATTCATAGCAGCCCAAGTGCAGTCCAAGAAACAAAGTTTCCCTCAAACCCAGGTACAGGCTCCAATGATCTTCTTTCTTACGGGCCACAGGGAAACACTTTATTTCTCAGATTGGAAACTACTGGCTCATGCACAAAATATCTCAAATGTAATTCAACACAGCAGACATACACACATTACAAATCTACTGATTTTTAAATCTGACTTTAAATCTGACTGGCACACAAAAAATAAAGTTTAATCAGTGAATTAGAAAGAAATAGTTGTCAAGGTATGATTAATTGCACATTTGGGTGAACGTAGATGAGAGGTATATTATTAAATACATTTAAAGCAAAAATCAAAATCAAGGTTAGGTTAAGTTCAAATTGTGAGGATTTCTTTCTCAGAAATAGCACAGAAATAAAATATGGCATGAGATTAAGTAAGCTTAGAGGCCCTTTTTTTCAACTTTTTAATAATCCATTCAAGAAAATTGAGATCTACAACTCATAAAATTTATGCATATAGAAAATACCAGGATTCTGGCTGGATCCCCATGCCCAGCAGGCTATGGGTGTGCAGAGCAGACACACTGAAACAGTTTTAAAAAGAGCATATTGATTCTCTTCATAATAAAATGTTTATTTCATACTGAAGGACTTTGTCTCATTCTTTATTTTTAATCCCTCAAAGTCTCCTTTAACTCTACAGTAAGTATTAAAAAAAAAAGTAATGTACTCAAAACTATATGTTTCTAAATTCAGTTTTTAGGACATGAAAGAATTTTATAATACCTTGAGGTTTGTCATAAGTAAAAGAATGTGAAACAAAGGTAATTAACATTTAGAATAATAATTTATAATAGAAATAATGCCCTACTTTTTAACTTGATGTGTTGATTAAAAAAATTCCACTACTTTGTGAACGAATAACATCTTTTCTTGAATACACATATTTTTCCTTTCAGATTTGGCAAAGTAGAAAATACTATTAAGTAAGGGAAACTTAAGGAAAAGCTCACAAATCAAGCTAGATTTATAAAGAATTGTATATTTGAATAATTAGAAGATTGAAGAATACTGTCCATTGAAATAATCATATATAAAACATTTCAATGTTTGTGGCTATTTTATTTTTTTTTTAAGATTTTATTTATTTATTTTTGACAGAGGGAGAGAGGAGGAGAAAGAGAGAGAGAGCACAAGTAGGGGAAATAGCAGAAGGAGAGGGAGGAGCAGGCTTCCCACTGAGCAGGGAGGCAGGTGCCCAGCTCATTTCATCCCAGGACCCTGAGACGATGACCTGAGCTGAAGGCAGACACTTAACTGACTGAGCCATCCAGGTGCCTCACAGCTATTTTAAATCACATCAAATTTACCTCTACATTTACTTTACATTCTAAATAAAATCTTAGTAATTGAAACAATTTCTTTATTGATGTTTCCCTTTCTTTCCAATCTCTTTTTTTTATATCCATCATAGCTTCCTCAGGATGAGAATGCTTCTAAAACACTTATTAACTCTAGATTTGACTTGCTCTTCCAGTAGTTATATCTACTGTCTACCCAAGGCCTTTTTTAACTTAATCACAGTATTGCTTCAGTCTATTATTAACTTATCTTATTAGGAGTGTCGATAATAATTTCTTAATTACATCTGAGTCAAATTCAATAGATAAATGTCCTACTTTTCTACGTAGGAGTGAAAAAATAAACAACTTTCCCAAGTTTTATGTTTCTTATACAAGTAGACATAAGATCAATCAACACAGTTACTCAAATGTTTCTTGTTCATTTGGCATACTCATTCTTTTGGTAATCGGTGGTCTATATTAAGTAAAAGATGTTAATATATTAAATAAAGAATGTTAACACCCTATTGAAAGGAGTGTTTCAATTTTGATCTGAGAAACTAAGAAAGAAGATGCTGTGGCTTTCACTTTTATAAAAGAGATAATCTGTTTATTTTAATTATCCACTGAGAAATGAAACAGCTGCCTTCATCATACTCACTGCATTTCTACCTTCCCAACCTTGGGGGGAATAAAAATTCTTTGCAAACTTTTAGATCCATCTGTTTACTTTCTAGCTAACATAAATAGGGAGAAAATGCCTATGGTTTTTAGCATTCTGTTCATCCCAAGCTGGTAGTTTTGGTCTGTTGCTTGCTTGTTTGTTTTTGACTATTTGTTTTGTGTGTGATGGCAATCATTTCCATGTTATTCAGTTGGGTGAGTTTCATCTTGATAATTGTTTAAGTCACCTTTATTACGTCTTTCCTTAATTTAAGGGCTTAATTTCTGAATCAGTTGGTTAGTCAGTCATCAATATTCATTAATAATATTTATTATACAGCAGATATTGTACTGGGTCCTAGTTACAAAAAGTAAAGAAAAAAGATAGTCTGCAGTTGTGAGGCTTTGAAGTAGTCAAATGATAGACTGGGAGAGAAACTGGACGAGTGTTCCTTCCTTAGGCAGGCAGAGGAGAGAGTAAACTCCTCTCTAAAGAAGCACCATTTAAGCTAAAATTTAAAGGAAAGTGATTTACCATTTAACAGTGAAGAGAACAAGGAGGAAGAAGAGCATTCCAGGAACAGATGAGAGCATGGTCAAAGGTCTTGAGGTAAAGAAAAAGAAAATGGAATATTCAAGAAAGTCAAAGAAAATAGTGACATCTGAAGCTTGGTGTCCCCGTGAGAATACAGTGCCAAGTGAGACTGGAAAAATGGGCAAGGGTCAGGGCACATAGGGCTTTTAGACTGTGGCTGGGCATTTCATTTTAAGATGGGGAGGGGGTTATCCAATTAAAGTAATCTTAAGTCTTTAAGGATATTAACTCTTTAAGAAGGTTATTTTTTCCTTTGAATGGAGAAGGAATAATGGTTTGAAGGGGGCAACAGAAGAGGAGAGTCCAGGTAGGAAGATGGTTGTGGCCACCCATAAAAGCAGGGTGGGCTCCTGCCCAAAATTTGGTTTGGAGGTTGACACTGATGAGAGCGTACACACACACCAAGAGGGTATGGAAAGTTTTCTTACTCACATAATGAGGCTTTCTGGAAGAACAGCATGGTTCCCAAGCAGGTCTGAAAAGGGCTTGAGAGGGTAGTAAAAGGAGACTGGCTTGTCATTTTTATGGTGATTAAGTGGTAGGGCCAGGGGGAGGGTTCCTGCCTGTGGTTTGAACTTCATACCAGTGCCAAAGCAGGACGACTTAGAGGAAAAGAAGGTACCTCGTCTGCCTTCATTACCTAATATAATAAATCTGATCATTATGGACTTATGGAACATGGCCTTCTGGAAAATATTAGTAACAACTGTGTCACTGTGTGTTAAAATGAAGATATTTCCTGACCACAATGGTTTTCTTAGTGTGAGACCACTTACATTACACAAGGTGAAATCTTGGTGAAGTCACATTTTAAGAATAATATGGCAAGGGACGACCTGGAGAGCTGCAAGTGCAGTCCAAGTCTTCTTTCCTTTCTCTTGAAGTCAACTGCATCATTTGGATTCCTTAGTAAAGTTTGATTCTGGGGAAGATCCTTGATTATTGTCAGTCTGATCTGACCAATTAGTTCATTATTTTATCTCAACTGAATGTAAGTAGGCATAAGGAGTGGTGAAAGCTCATTGTGCCAGGAGGATTCAAAGATGACAGGCCACCTCTGGCAGAGGAATACAAGATAATTGCACACTTAGGATGACTTATTTCTGCACAGAATCAATATTGGAGCAGCATAGAAGTTAGGAGAAGTAAGGGCTCCTCTGTGATAAGAAGCCTCATCTTTATTTTATAATTAACAGGGTGACACTGTAAAATTTTAAGATGAGAAATAAGAGTGTCTGCTTTTCATTAATAGAGAGATCAATTTCCCTGTATAATATTATGGGGTTGAATTCATGTAATCAGTTTAGTCCTGTTAGGCTACAATGCATTTAATACTGCCAGAGGCACAACATCTGTAAGAAAATACCTTGATAACTAAAATACTGTAAGATTTCCATGTAAATTAGGTTATATTTAATATGCTACCTATACATTCTTGTTAATACTTATTAAATGGTTACTATGAGGAACTCTTTAAAAGGTGAAATTATTTGTGTAGTAGCAGTAACTTAAATATTAAACTTTAGAATTTTTAACACATTGCAAAATAGCTCCCCATTACCTTCATGCATCAGGACCAGTTAAAAAGCTTGAAGAATATATCATTAAGTAACCAGAATTACTTTGAAGTGAAAATAGTAATCTTAAATTGTTGCTAATTGTATGCACGTTTATGTATTTAAAATACTGACAGTTTGGCTCCAACCTCAAAAATTCTGACTTAATCTAAGGTAGGGGTCTCAAAACCTCCCCAGGTGGCTGCTATATGAACATGAGTTTGAACAATTAATGTGTAGGGGTTCACAATTGTTACAGTTATATAGGATTTAAAAAATCTTATATGGGGGCACCTGGGTGGCTCACTGGTTAAGTGTCTGCCTTCAGCTCAGGTCATGATCCCAGCATCCTGGGATCGAGGCACACATTGGGCTCCTTGCTCAGTGGGGAGTCTGCTTCTCCCGCTCCCTCTGCCTGCCTCTCCCCCTGCTTGTGCTCGCTCTCTCTCTGTCAAATAAATAAATTAATTAATTAATAAAACAAACTTTAAAAAAATCTTATATGTACAGATTTTTTAAAAATAGAATATTTTTAAATAGATTATTAGAGAAGATCAATCATGTGCGCCATACCCAATAAATATTAGAAAGATGACGCCACACAGCCAGACTAAATTCGCTTTAGAGTAGTAGTGTTGCCATTTAATAAGGAGGCAAGTTGATTATAAATTAAATATTATAGTTGCAATACTTAAATGAAATAATAGAATAACACAATCATCTAAATCATTATTTCTCTGATTGTTTTACGATGGGAATTTACATATTGTCTTATTCTCTTATTTTCTTTCATTTCTAGAGCTGGTCTATTTGTACCTCCGTTGTTCATAAATTGATTCAAAAGTGGCAGATTAAAGGATTAGTTTATGTGGTCAAAAAAGAAAGGTTAATTTAAGCCCTGAAAATATTTCTATATATCATGTGAGGATTAATCCTGAAGTTTTATGTGCTCAAATTACTCAGGTCAGGGTAAGAAATGTTAATGAGTTAATTATAACTTCCTTGGGAAAAGTATGTCTTTGTGTGTGTGTGTTTGTGTACGTGTTTTAATGGAAGTGTCTAGATTCTGATAGCATTTGATTTTTGCTCTTTTGAGTTGAGTACTGATATTGACCTTAAATAATCTTTTTTAAAATTTTTAAAACTTTTGAAAAGATTTTATTCATTCATTTGAGAGACAGAATAAGAGAGCACACAATCAGGCGGAAAGCCACAGGGAGAGGGAGAAGCAGACTCCTCTCTGAGCTGGGAGCCCCAACAATGTGGGGCTCGATTCCCAGACCTGGGATCATGACCAGAGCAGAGCCAAAGGCAGACGTTTAACCATCCGAGCCACCCAGGAGCCCCTTAAATAATATTCCTTAAAATAGTTTAAATTAAGACCAGACCCTGTGAATATGCTACCTTAAACAGCAAAGGGGTTTTTGCATGTATAATTAAGTTTAACAATTTTGAGATAGGGGCGCCTGGGTGGCTCAGTCATTAAGCGTCTGCCTTCCGCTCAGGGCGTGATCCTGGCATTCTGGGATCGAGCCCCACATCAGGCTCCTCCGCTGGGAGCCTGCTTCTTCCTCTCCTACTCCCTCTGCTTGTGTTCCCTCTCTTTCTGACTGTCTCTCTCTGTCAAATAAGTAAAAATAAAATCTTAAAAAAACAAAATAAAACAATTTTGAGATAAAAAGATTATCCTAAATTAGCCAGGTGGATCCTATCTCATCACATAAAATCTTGGAAGTGGGGAATCTTTCCCACCTATGGTCAGAAAGAGTTGTAATGATGGAAGAAAGCTCAGCGTGATGTTACATTGCTGGTTCAACACCTAGAGGAAGGGTCCACAGGCCTGGGAAGGTGGGAGGCCTTCAAGAAGGCAGGTGGAAAGGGCGAGGAAAGAAATTTTTCCCCAAGAGCCTCATCAAGGGAATACAGGCTTGCCGACAGTGTGATTTTATCCCAGTGACTCCCGTGTCAGGCAACTCAAATACACAACTTTAAGACAATGAATTTGTATTGTTTCAAGCCACCAAGTTTGTGGCAAATTGTTGGCACATCAATAGATGACTAATATATTAGGCAATAAAATGATTAAAATAAATTATATGTTACTATTATCTCTGTTCTTTAGTTGTTGATGTTTTTAAGATTTTATTTATCTATTTGAGTCAGGGAGAGAGCGAGAGCACAATTTAACCAAGCCTGGAGAAGGATCAGAGGGAGAGGGAGGAGCAGACTCCTTGCTGAGCAGGGAGCCCCAGGCAGGACTCAGTCCCAGGACCCTGAGATCATGACCTGAGCCGAAGGCAGATGCTAACCGGCTGAGCCACCCAGGCACCCCTGTTTTTTAGTTTTAAAAGGAAACAGTGCAATGCATATTTAATATATGTATCTTTAATAGACAGGGAGTATTTATGAACAAACACAACTTTTGTAAATTGTGTTTAGTGGTTTCTTCTTGAACATCTCCTAAAATATTGGAATAGGAAAAACAGAACTGTAAAAAGGCTTATGCCTTCATAAGTCAGGTCTCGCTACAGCTTTTAACAATAAAGTGCACGTAAGTGTTTTCTTATGTTTTCATAAGTGTTATCATGGCACTTACATCGTAATGAGCAGAAACAAACAACAAGCCACTACTGCTTAAGTGCAACATCTATTTAAGATGGGATGAAGGCTATGAAGAAAAATAGAGGAATGCCAGTGGGAGGAGTGGCTGGAATTCTGTATATGGAGCTTAGGGAAGTCTCCTTGGAGAAGGTAACACCTGTGCAAAGAAGTGAACAAGAGGAGGGGAAGTGGGAAGTCCATCCCGAGGAGCATTCCAAGGAGAGGCAGTGACAACTGCTAAAACACTGAGGCTTGAATGTTTCTGGAGACCTCCAGGAACGTCAAAGAGCCACAGTGGCTCCAGCCCCTGGAGAGCTGGGAGGCACGCTGGGAGCCAAGGCTGACTAGTGTGAAAGTCGTGCAAAACTGAAGCTTCAATGGCTCTCACTCTGGGGTCCATTCCAAGACTGCAAGGAGCCCTGGAAAAGTCTTCTCAAAAGGATGTTTGTGTCAGCTTTTTTAAATTAGTAAATTGTTGTTATTTCTGATCTCATTCTCAAGAGCTCTATTTCCCTTTGTATATAAATTTGTGTTTGAAATTAGCTCTATGGATACTTATTCAGATCCCACAAAACCTGGGAACTCCCGTCTCGGAGGTGATAGTCCAGAGATGGGGACGGTTGGAGGTGGTGGAGGGTGGGGTGAACAAGAGGCAGGTGCCTACTTTTAAATGCTCTGCTTAGCACTTCGCATACTGGTTAATGAGTTCTGTGTTCATCCAAACAGCAGAAAATAATAAAATGACAATGTTGGTAAATGTGATGCCACACAAAGGGGAGCAGATGGGGTTTTCAAACACAATTTGAAATTAGAAAGTATGATCCCTTATTCATCGAATCTGATAAATCTTTTCTAGAAGTTGATAGGAATACCAGTAGAGCCAATTTAGCCAACCCAGCAAGCACTGAGGAGAGTACAATGAAAACAATAAATGTACAATGAAAACAATCAATGGTACTGATTGCGACTCAGGCAACCAGCAAACTTCAAACGAAAGCCGAGAGTGGAAGAATTGAAGTATGTGTTTGATGTTTTTATGTATATGTTTCTTTTCTTAAATAGTCAGCAAGCAGCTGTTTTATTATACAGAAAGAAGATCCTAAATTCGACAAGAAGTCAGCAAAAATACATTTAAGAGTTGATTTTCATGACTAAGTGTGCACAAATCAAGTGTTCTGCATTCTAGAACTAGGGGTAGCTGGAATGCAAAAATAATACAAAACTTTGGGGACTTGGTCAGCTTATCTTCTGAGGTTTTCAAATGTGCTTTCTTTTGCTTTAATCCTATTTACTTCACTTGATTAAAAAAAGAGGGCTGTAAAAGGAATAGGAAATGTATACACTGCCAACTGATACCGAGTGAGACCATTCTGAGATTTTCAGTATTATCAAGTATGGGAAAGAATACTGTCAGCAACTCAATACAAGCTCCGCCAAGATTAAAATCTCTTCTTTTCTCATTTCAGAGAGAAATAGCATAACATAAATCATGCTTTCTGGATTTTATATTAAGTAAGAAAGTGCATCTCTCTCCCCCTTTCTCTCTCTCTCTCTCTCATCACACACACATATACATGTAAGATATATCTTTAGATAAAATGATGACTTATCTTTACCTCATTTTCTCATATATGATGTACAAAAGCAGGCTTTGAAATTCATCTTCATAAAAATATGACTGCAAAAATAGGATGTGACTTCCTGTAAATCTGTAATTATTTCAAACTGAAAAGTTAAAATATATATTTAATTGGAAAATCATGGGGGGGGTCTCTTCTTTCAGTACACTCTGGGATGATCTAAATACAAGAGGATTTATCTTATTGTTTTTGCTCTATAGATGTTCCACACTTTCTAAATTAATTTTGGTAATTCATATTTCTAGAGAGAAATTATGTTCTTCATTTAAAGATTTAAATATAGTCCCACATATTTTTAAATGGAATATGAAGTGTTACTTTCCTTTGAGGAAAATAGGACATTAAATTGTCCTCAGGGAGTTGAATTCAGCCTTCAGACATTTAACTATATCTGCCATAATATAAAACATAATAGGAATGAAAGGTAAACAACAAATAATGCCAAGAAGGATATGATAAAATGCTGTACCTGTATTCTCACCGATAGAATCCGACTGTGCATTGGTTTGATTTGATAGCCAGTGCACTACATTCCTGTGTGTGTTCTTTTAAAGTGGTCACAAAAGAGCCTTTCTATTTAGCAAGTGGAAATGGTGTTACAGTTTCAGTGTATCGTATTCATTATTTTTTAATGAGAGAGGAGAAGCTCAAATAACATACTGATTCAAAAATACAGCAACTTTGTAACAGGACAACCCCCAGTGTCAATAAGAGGGAATCATCTCAAAAAAAAAAAAAAAAGGTAAATGTTTGGTGTTTCACTGGAAAATAATTGCAACCTTCTTCAACTGTATATTCTCAGCACAGATTTCAAATCTCCCGTCCCCCTTGAAGCCGGCTCCCTGCTGACTACGAGGTAATTCTGGCGCAGAGCATGAGGACAGAGTTGAGTCCGTGCTCATGTGTCAAACAGTATTCATCTGACCAACTTCTGAAAGAAACCAGGAAAACAACAGTCCCTGATAAAGACTTTGTTCTCAATAAAAGTTTGCTGAATGAAAAACGCCGATTTGATCGATAAAACAAACACTATGATTATGAAGGATTAATATTTATGTTATTATAAATTATGAAGTTACGTTCAGAATATATCTTTAAGCAAGTCTACTAAAAGGGAAAGTTGGTTACTGAATCCTTCTGAAGTGAATAATGAAAACAAAACTTTTTACTGGAGGATCAAATACATTTTGAGCTGTGAGATATAAAGTCATATATATATAATATATATATATATATATATACTGTTTCACACAATTTGCCTACCAGTAACAAAAATCTTTACTCTGCCCCAGTATTGGAGACATGCGTGCTCGTTTTCTACTTAACGACTGTGTGAAAAACAAAGTTGTCAGCCACTTTATCCATGGATGAATGATTTACTAATTTGAAATCTAGGATTTATTTTGTTTCCAATCAGATATCAATAATGACAAAATTGTAACTTATTATAGTCTACCATGCTAACTATTAACTGTTCTGGTATTTCAATGAATAAAAGTCCTACTACATATGCGGGAAAGTTTATGACCCCTCAGACTTAAGGAAATTAGATGATGTGGGTTGGAAAAGAAAAACAAAACAAGAATTAAGGAAGCAAAGACTGTACTATTATAGGGTTTTAGAATTGATACTCCATTTCATGTAATGTTCATCAAAAATTTTAAATGGATTATTATTTATGTAGATATCTAAAAAATTGCTACTACCAGTATATTCTTGCTTCGAGAATTTTGCAAGCTTTGTGGGTTTAGCCACAAATATGAAGCACCTCATTTCTGTCAGTTTGTTAAAAATGTGTGATCTGGCTTATTTCTAGGTGCAAGTAAGAAATGAGATTCTACTTTTCAAATTACTTTCAGTTTGAATTAAACCCTTCATGTTTATGGGAATAGTCTGAGCATCTTGGCCAGAGGCCAATTGTTTTAAATCATCAGTATGAGGAAGTAGCTATGCAAATAGGATCAACTGAAGAGGTAGGGAGTGTTTTAGTAAGAGCTGTTGAACTTTATTCCTATTCTACAGCATGATTTTGAAAATTATTTGGCCAACATACGTTACTACATTTTTTCCTAAGCAAAATTTAATGACATGAGATACTATATAAATATGTATGGCAAACAGAGCAAAATCAAAGAAAAAATATTCTAATAAAAGCCTATCTTTAGGTTCTTCTTGTGGCAGAAGCAGTATATTGTAGTGGTTCAAGTACAGACTCTTAAACCAGGCTATTTCGATTTGAATCCCCATTCTGCCACTTGAGAGTTGTGTGATTTGCACGTTTCTTCACCTCACTGTATTCTCGTTTCCTCCACTCTGATGTAGACGTAATTATATGCTACCTCACTGATACAATGCGAGGACTCAATGGATTAAGAAAACAAACCTTCACTACCATAGTGCGGCTCCGCAAACCGTTACCAGTTTCTTATCAGGTAAGTACAGAATTCTGGAGTAAGCATTGGACATTTTACAGGGAATTTTCTGGCTATTGATTCTAATAACAATAGAAAATAGGCTTGTATATGGTCTCTTTTTTCCCACTTTCTAGTAATTCATTTTCTGCCTTTTATGAAAGTATTGGCCTAGGATGTATTCCATATTAACAGGAATAAAGACAAAAATGAAGCCCTTTACCTAAAATAGTTTGAGAGGTACTGATATAAAATTCTTTAAACATTGCTTTTTATATGGTAAGCACTCAATAATAGGTGAATTAAATCCTTTTATTTTGTTAATGCTATGTTACTAATATCTTTCTTGTAAATATACTACTTAAGTCCCAAAGTAGATGATACCCTCATACCATCCCTCCAAACCCCCCGTACAATATGAATGCCCACGATGCCCTACAAAATCAAAGTCAACTGCTTTCTACTCAACTACTTTTGTCCTCAGCTTTCAAATAAGTACTAATCTTTTGTTATATTTCCATGAATCCTTGATATTAGCCAGTTCATAAAATGATAGGAAGTAAATAAAGTAGCCCCCCCTTTTTTTAGAAGTAATGACTTAAATTATAGAAATTTCTCCTCTTGTGAAAATCATTTTTCTTACTATGATTCCTATATCTTAAACGTAACATACGCTCAAAAATCAAAGTGATATAGAATTGTGCGAAGAAGTAAGCAATTAAGTAGGCACCCTTTTAACTCACCCAATCCCACACCTATCACCACAGTGCCTCACTATTAGCAGTTTAGGATAAATCCTTCTAGCCATTTAACTAAGCATGTAGAAGCATCAAGAGTTGTGTTGGTTTTGGTTTAATAAAGGAGATTCTATTACACATATTTGGTCCAATTTTTTTTTTCAAGTAGGGCAGTAATAAATACACCAGAGAATTAAATAATTAAATGAGGGGAACATTCTTGGCACTGTTCTGATGAATTAGCAATAAAATAAGTATTGTCACTTCTTATTGTAATAATACAATCATTGTTACCATTTTAATTACCATGATGGTTTTTATTGTAAATATTTCAATATCAGAACACAAAAATGCTTGCATTTTTTCTCTTCTACTAATGCTGTCTGATCCTTGCATAATCATTGATTTGGAAAATATCAATCTTATTTAAATGTGTATCAATATGATAGGCAACCTAGTTAGTTTTGCGTACTTAATAATCATTTTTGTTACTTTATTTTTCTTGTTAGCCTGATCAGATCTATTGGTCGTACTGTTAATCTATTTTCAAATCTCTTCTCCCTCATTGACTTGTCCTTTCTTCATTCCCTTCTCTCTCTCTCCCTTTTATGTGTATCCTGAGTAAGGTGTGTTGGAAGCCACACTTTGAGTATATTTTCACTGATCCCTTAGAAAAAAAATGACAAAATAGGGAATTTCATAATGCATGGAACAGGCTCACCACAGTGATGGATCTTAACATTATACAAATAAAGACATATTTTGCCTGGTGATATGCAACATGAGGTATACACCACAGCCTAGACAATCTTCTGGCTATGTGTAACGAAGCTTTACATTTAACCGCCAGATTGCAGACAACATGAGGAATGGATGGACATATTAAATAATGATGCCCGAAACAAAATCCAGAGTAAGGAAAGTCTATGGAATCAATGACTTCGTTTTTTCAGAAAATATGCTATAGCTATTAAAGGACTTAAGTAATCAATGAAATGTAAAATGTAGGGATTTTGTTTAACTTGGTTTAAACAAACTAAATGTAAATTACAAAAATGTGTGAGCCATTTGAAAAAACATGAACAAGGACTCAACAGGAGAGAATAGTAGATATAACCATGGTGTTATAATGAGATTTTAAACCTCATATCCTAAAAATATGTATTTATAAATACTGACTCACTATGGCTAAAATGACATAAGGTCTAGGATTTACCTTAAGACAGGAGGGCAGTGTGAGAGCCGAGTGACTGAGGCTGGAATCTCCGAATGATTGTTCACATATTGATAACTGTTGAAGCTAAGTGATGGGTACAGTGACTCTTTAGTCACTGCACTACTGTTTGTTTGTTTTTAGAAATTTTATAATACAAATTTAACAACAACAAAATCACTGGAAAAGCTGAACTATTTGGAAAATAATGCCCAGAAAACTGATTTGCCGAAGATAAAAATGACTGTCACTTTATGCCTACATATAAAAATTTCACACAGGGTAATGGTTTAAAGATCACAGGCAAAATTATCAATATCAGAAAATAGAGGGTAACGTTTTTGCTACCTACAGGTAGGAAAAGATGGACTTCAATATATATAATTAAAGGATTTGTTTAATTGAGTATACTTCGAACAAAGTTAAAAGATAAATGACTGTCCAGTCATATTTGTAATGCATAAATTGACAAGAATATAAAAGAATAAAAAATAATTCTTTCAAACCAATGAGAAAAATGTAATGAAATCCATTTTAAAATTAATACATACTATGAATTAGGAAGTTTATAGATGAAAAATGTGGGTGAGAAAAATGATGCAAATTAGAACAAATGAGATATCACTTTATATTAGACTAAAAAATATTAACTTTGAGGAGAATGTAAAAGAATATTAATGCAGTGCTGAAGAGTGTGTGTGTGTGTGTGTGCACGCATGTGTAAAAGGCACGTCTTACCAGACATACATGGGCTTGCACCGATGCAGTATTTGAGTGGAAGGAGTTTGTAATTCTAGGCAATGAGAGTAACTGTCAAGTTCACAGAAGTGAAAATTAATATGTTTGTAGGGGGAGGGGGCTAGCGATGTGATTGGACTTGATTTATGAAATTATTTATAGCCCTGAGCAGGACGTGGTGGAGAATAGATCCAAAAAGAAAAAAAAAGAAAAAAAAAGGCCACAGACACATTCTCTACTTGTTAATTTATCTAGTGAACAAGCACAGAAAAATCCATTAACAATGGCATGCAGGCTGATGAAGTATGTCTGGTTCTAGTCCAGGTCCCACGCACAGGGGAAGTTTAAGCAAGCGAAGAGGTTACCTTGACAGTGACTTGACCCTAGATAACCTCTGGTACCATTTAGTTTGTAGAGCCATCGAAGGTACGCAGTCTCGTTTGTCCAAGTCTTTGAAGGACTGTCAACAGGTTAAGCAAGATAAGTACTGCATTTCACTTTTTGGAAAATAACACAAGCAAGTTTTTCTATCATGTCAGCATTTTGAATTTTTTTTTCTTTTAGACTTCAGAAGACTTCTCATGTGTTTGCTATAACCTTATAGGCTTATGATGCTTATAACGCTGTACATGCATTTGAGGTCATTCAGGTGAACACGTTCCTTTTTACATAAGAGGAAGTTATTTTCAGACAGATCAGGAGACTTCTGCAGGGTCACAAGTCAAGTCAGTAGGAGATTGTGACTAAAGTCCTTGGCTAAGTCCAAGTGAACAGAAGAGATAATGCAATGGCTTCCCATGACCATGATATACTTTATTTCCTCTTTTCTCTATTGCTCCAGGCTCCCTCCACTACTTTTAGAAGAATCATGGCAGCTGGAAAGTTTTACAGCGGAAGCAGAAATTATGAGTTCTTTTTTTTTCTTCTTTTTTCTTTTTTTTAAATATTTTATTTATTTGACAGAGAGAGACAGCCAGCGAGAGAGGGAACACAAGCAGGGGGAGTGGGAGAGGAAGAAGCAGGCTCATAGCTGAGGAGCCTGATGTGGGGCTCGATCCCAGAACGCCGGGATCACGCCCTGAGCCAAAGGCAGACGCTTAACGACAGAGCCACCCAGGTGCCCCCTATAAGAGACTTCTTATAACAGAACACAGTGCAATGTTGTGGCCTAATCAGATATAGAATAACTCAGGATATACTTTTTAGCTCTGTGATAACTCATTTTGCTTCAGAACTATTCTTCAGCAGCACAGTTATCTTAAAATAGCAAGCACAGGCTATCAAATACACAGAATCCTCAAAATCCAGAAAACATTTAAAATAGTGGACAAGTTCAATACCTGAATGAAAAACACCCCTTAAAATATGCATGTTTTATTTACTAAATATTAAAGGTAAGTGGGCAGTGTAAATCATATTGTTGAAATTCCACAAGGGAAATTTTACAGTCCTATAGAAATGAGAGATTTGAAAACCTTGGACAGATATGAGATATTTGGGTTTTAAGCGTTTCTGTCTGAAAAAGACCCAAACCTATAGCCCAGGTTTAGTTGCTTGGAGAGTCAACTGGGGAATTACGAAATTTTTTGAAAGAGCACAACAACAGAGAAAGTTTAGCTCTTATAAGGAATATTGCAGAAAAAAAATATGGAATTCTAAATTCTGGTAGTGAAACAAATCTCAGCTCCCACTTGGAACATTACATGACAGGAGAGTTCTAAGTTGTGACTGTCAGTGTAGAAGCAGTCTTATATTTCATGCATATTGTTTATATGATTTCATCTGTTGCATTTATATATAGGCAGTTCTTGCTTTGCATGGCCGTGTGGGACTGTGAACAGCCTTATAACGTACAGTGTGTAATACGCATCTTTTCTATGCCTTGACAAATTATCATACTTCTTTTTAAGTTTGGATCAAATTCTCACACTGTATCCTTTGTATTTTTAATGTCACGAAATATTTCTGAGAGTTCCTTAAATGTAAATTTTTGTTTGTTTGCTTTTTCTTCACCAGTGTCACTTCCTCTGGGACGTCTTTCTTGTCTTGCTCTCCTGGCTGTATGTCTAGTGTCTCAAATGCAACAGTATCATCCCCATAGTCAGCCATTTCTTCCGTAACCCCATCTTTATTCAATTAGAATTTCACTTCTCACATCATCACCTTTAATTTCCTTGCTGAACTTGAATAGGCCAATTCCTTTTTCTGATTTTGATTACCCGTTTTCGTAAAAGAGGATGTGATTCTATCACTAACGCCTCGAAGGCCGCACAGCTGCGTGGTGCTAGGCTGTTTGATGAGAACCGAGCGGCAGATACACAGGGACCTGGCCAACCTTGAAAGAAGGGAAGTGACTGGTCACTAATGATGATGGGCTTCTGATTTACAAGGTGGTTTGTGACATGAAGAGCTAGCAGGGAATGACTTCGTAAAAGCATTCATAGTTGCTATGCCACACTAACTGGAACTTGAACCATGTTGTTGGGGGACTGGTGTTATTTTATAAAACTAGTACAACTAAATTCGTACATGTCTTAGTCATGGTGCAAAGCAGCAGCTGTGTGTGTGTTTGTATTTATGGATGTGTGTTTGTGTGTGTGATTCTGATAAGAACCCCTGGATCAGAGAACATTGCTTAATACAGACTCACAGAGCTTCCTGGAGGCAGCTCCTTGGGCCCAGTCCCCAGGGTGCACTGTGGGAAGAGCCTCGGGTTACACTGTGCACTCAGTGTGGTTGCACCACAGGAAAGAACCCTGACACTGTAAGAGCTGGAGCTCATGCTGGCACATTTACCCATTCTCTGTCCTCCCCTCTGGAGAGAGACACTTTTACTCTGGAATGTAAACATCTTCTCTGGGGGGGGTGGCAAAGAAGATTCACTGCTTTGAAAAGTGCTCAGGGGGTGGTAAAGCTTTAAGGCAATGCCCTATCTCCAGCTTCCAATGCACGTTTACCGTTTGTTCATCCTTTAACCAATTCTGTCAGTGCTCCGTGCTCACAAAGACTTGACCATGAATATGAAAATATTCATGAAGAATTATCTCCTAACATTGTGTTTTCCTATTTCTTAATTTGCTTTTGAGCAAAGCTAATTTTCCAAAACAAAGTAAAAAGAAACAATTATTTTTTTAAAATAATCACTGAAGCCAGATTAGTCCATTCTGGTAGCTACGATCACAACCAGAATTAAAAATAATGGTGAAACCATAAGTACTAACATTTACAAAGTACATTACTTTCTGAAAAGCTTTTTAAAATAGATTGCCACTTAATGCCACTAAATTTTTGTAGAATATGCAATACAAATTATAAATGAAAAAAACTGTGATTCAAGAGATTAAATAGCCTACCAATGATTATCTATTTAGCTACTTAGGAAATGCCTAGTCACCTTGGACGGCCACTACAATATACCACAAACTAGGGGCTTAAACAACAGAAATGTATTTTCTTGCAGTTCTAGAAGCTGGAAGTCTAGAGTCAGGATAGCAACCTCATTGGGTTTTGGTAAGATCTCTCTTTCTGGCTTGCAGTTGGTCACCTCCTCCCTGTGCCATCATATGGAATTCCGGGGGAGAGAGAGAGCTGTCTGGTATCTATTCTTATAAGGATGCTACTCATTTTGGATCAGGTCCTTACCCCTATGACTTCATTTAACCTCAATTACTTCCATAAATAAAGACCTTACCTCCAAATACAGTCACATTTGGGGTTATGGTTTCAACTTATGAGTTTGGGGGAATACAAACATTCAGTCCATAATAACAAGCTAGAACTTGAACACAGGTTTGCTTTTTGGATTTGGGATTGGTATGTTTGGCTGTCTGTCTGTTTGTTTGAATCCCCCCAAATACTACCAGATGGCCTGTTAATAAACCAAATCTAAGGCAGTTCCTGGAGTAAGGGAGAATACCACCTCCGGAGAGTCTCAGCAATGTCTCAGACAGGGAAGTCAGAAGTAGCATACACACAGAGCTTCGTGATGTAGCTTCCAGTGGCTTAGAGACAGACTAACAAGGCAAGACATGGTATGACAGAGGGCCAGTTCCTGGAATAACGGTGTAGGATTGGTGGAAACAGAGACCTGAGGTCATGAGTACACTATTGGCTCTGGTGAGAAAATTGTTGTCTCACACAAATTGATCTGTAGGAATTTTTTAAGCCAGTGAAATTATTAATTTACACTCATTCTCTGGCAAAGATTTATTGGAAAAAACAACCAAGTGAGGTTGACACAAGTGGTCTACAATCTTATATAAATGACTTTGAGAGAGATGGTTTTGGTTCCCATTTTGGTTTCAAATATGTATCATTTCTTCTATACCATTCTTCTTCCTTAAAAGGCAAGGCAATTTTCTGCAGGCCATGAGTGAGAAATATAGGTATGGGGAAGACAGGGAGAGTTATGATTTCTGTTTTCTTAATAGAGGGATAGCTATCCATATACTGTCTCCTAAATATAAAAGCCTTTACATAAGATTCCTTTTCTTGGAAAAAAAGTTGTGAAAAATTAACCTCTTTAACAAGGAGGAATCAATATTAATATTTCTCATGTTTTAATAACTCTGTTTATAACCTCAACAGTAACAGAATGAACACAAGACATTCAATAGATGCTTAAAAATTTAAATCAATTATCTTCAGTAGGAATGCTGTTCTACTGTTACCAGCAACCAAACAGCACTGAAATTGAAGATAAATGCTAACAAGTCAAAAAAGCCCAAGAACTCCGATAGACTTATCCATAAGCTGACATGAACTTGTCACCATGCCCATAAAAAGTGACTTTGCCAGAGAAACTAAACTATCAAAATCTAGAGAAACTATGTTCAATGGGGGTTTTAATAAAGGAATTGAACTGATTGCATGTATCAATTTGCCGATCTTTATTAGTAAAAAGACTTAAATTATACAATTTTGATAGATGAATACAAATCAAATGACCCTCCTTAAAAAGACAAATGAAATGTGTGCCCTTCCATGTTTTTTTCAGAACCTAAACATCTTTAACATCTTAATTATAGAAGTGGGAGAGGCCAACACAGACTTTCCTTCAGAAGATGCTACAGAAACAAGGTCCTTTTCTGCACCCTTACCCGGGCACTTCATTTTATTTTTGTTTTCGTGGGTCAGATATTAGGATTGTGTGATAAGGGAACTATTCAATGAAACACTTGTGTACTTAAGAAGGAATTGTTGGAAACTCAAGATATTTTGGTTTTTAGTTTCCTTTTGATATGGAATTTGTGGTGGGATTAGTTACTGGCCTAGGAACCAACCAGACTGAAGTCTGGCAAGGGCTAATGGAGAGCATTATAAGGGGCACTGCCCAAACCAGTGTATCCCAATTAGTGCTACAGAAATCCTTTTAGCAGTGTAAAAATAATTCCTACATTTTTAAAACTTACCCCTTTATTAATCACCACCCTTGCAACCAAGCAAGTCATTTTAAAATCCACTTAAAAATATTAGGGAGTATTGAGGCATATTATATAAGGTAAAAATACTGGAGTTGATATGGAAATGGTTAATACTTGATATAGCTGGCCTGAATCTTTTAAATAAGCATAGAGTTAAAACGATATTATTACTGTTGCTTTTCTAAAAATCATCACCAAGAAAATGCAGTTTGAAAAGTCTACTTATAAGAAGACTACAAAACATTTTTTTTCCCAAATGATGGAATTCTTTGGTGGAATAAGCCTGTTCCCAAGTCCCTTGCCCTCTGCTTTTATCCGTATTAGTTTCCTGTGGTGAGGGACTTCTCACTTCTATTCATGATGTAAGTCTACTTTTGAGCCTTAGAGTCTGTTCCTTAAGAGTTTGTCTTCCTCCCTCATAGAAGATAACACCCTCCCACACCTGAAGGAGAAAATTCTTTCTAGAGAGAAGGCATCACCACCAGTGTGAGTGATTTCTGAATGATGTGAGGCCTTAAGCATAAATGAAATGTAAAGAATGGAACCATCTTGATTTTCTCTTCATAGAGGATCTCAGTAGGTCACACACATTTGAAATTTCTGATTCCGTTATGTCTTTGATAGACCTGACAGATTGCAACACTTGATTTTTCCTAGCTTTTCAGCAGATATATAACTGCTTTCTATGAAAGGCCTGCTTAAATTTAACTAAAATAAATATGTATGAAGTCATTTCAATCGTATTGTAATATCCAAAAAAAAGTATTTGCTAATATAATCCACTACATTTTTCTTTAATAAAACTCCGGAATACTGTAACTTTGAAAATCTTTTTCCCCTTTTCTATGCCTGCATAATTTTTGAATTAAAGTCCTGTGGTTTAATAATATTTTTGCTTTTAGAGTTTATCATCAATCATAATCATTTCTCCATTTCTCTACTTCATGAATTTAAATGCCATGTTAGCAATTGCTGTTTATCTTTCTTCCAAGACTTAGTTTCCTTTTTATTAGTAAGTGTGCATTTTATGAATAACAATACATATTTAATTGCTCAGAAATCTAGACCATAAATCACAGTAAATTGTCAGATTTGAATTTAAATAAAACTTACATTTAATAAGGGACTATCATATACGCATATATGTCTCTATGATCCAAAGGCAATATATTCTACATGGACTGGCTCATATTTACCCTTTAAAAGCACCACGAGAAAGGATAGCTTAATTCTAAGAATATTCTGCACCAAGTATATGCATGTTTTCAAAAGATTGGCAGGCACATATTTTTAAAAAGTTCTAAGCTTGAAAAATGAATTATTCGACTAAACTTGATTCTGTATATATTTATTCCTTCCCAGTTCTTTCCCCTTTCTTCTACTGCAGCAGAGATCTAATAGGCTTTTGCTTAACAACTCACACATATTTTAAAATGCAGATTCAAATCTAATATAAGTTTGAGTTGGCAGACATATTCTGCCTATTGAAATTTTATCTCTGGAATGAAAAAAATCTTAGCAATATAAAAGAGAAAAATAAGAACTTTTTTTTTTGCATGGAGAAAACATTTGAATAGTGAATCTGATACTCGAAATTTCAGAAAGGTACATAATAAAAAAAGTGCAAATATTGTCGCAGACATGACCTACTGCTGAAGTATTCCCCTCACAGTCGACTTTTAAAGACTAACATAGTATAAATGCACAGTATTCACACTATTGGCATATCATTTTCAAATAAATATAAACATTCTCCTATTTAAAGATTTAAAAATTGTAATTCCTATAAAGGCAATACTAATTTGTTATAAATAACTTTAATGATGGCAACTATTTTCTCATGTATTAGAATATGACAAAATTCATTAAAAATAGAAACTAATACTGGTTTATTTATCCTAGATAGATAGATAGATAGATATATAGATGATAGATAGATATGCATATGGCTTATAGTGTTTTGCAAACTGCTGAAGAGAAGAATTAAGGGTAGATGGTAATGAACAAGAATATACAATATATACTTTTCATGAAAAGCACAGGGTGTTTCCAGAGTACCTGACAATACCTCATACTAGAAAGCTTAGTAAAGATTAGTAAAGATCTGAGTAACCTCTCTACTAACTTGTTCATATTCAAGAGGAGTCCTTTTATTAAATTTCCAAGACTTGATAATCTGTTCATCCTTTAAGTCTCAAATAACATGAAGCTTCCTTGACTCTTTCAAAAAGGATCTAATTTCCCTTCAGAGATCCTCAACTTCCCCATCCAGTTGGCAGTCCTTCGGCAGCAAAAGTAAGGTAGAAGTCATTACCATAGAAACAGCAAGGTCAGCAGCATGAAGTCCAGGGTGACCTGATCTTCAGGGAATCTATGAAGATGGCTAATGTCCATAAGGGACAAAAAGAGATAAGCACAGGGGGCGCCTGGGTGGCACAGCGGTTGAGCGTCTGCCTTCAGCTCAGGGCGTGATCCCGGCGTTATGGGATCGAGCCCCACATCAGGCTCCTNCCACATCAGGCTCCTCTGCTGTGAGCCTGCTTCTCTCTCCCACTCCCCCTGCTTGTGTTCCCTCTCTCACTGGCTGTCTCTATCTCTGTCAGATAAAAATAAAATAAAATCTTAAAAAAAAAAAAGAGATAAGCACAGATGTAACAGGGTGTGGCTTAATATCTATAATCAAAGACATGAAAAATGGGTGAGCAGAAGGCAAGGTCCCCTTCTCTAATGGAAACTCACAATCCTGTGCTCAGTTTGCAAACTGGAGCCAATTTTCAGACTCACAGCATAGTGACTGAAAGAGAGATCTGAGGTCCCCATTAGGAAGGTAAGTGTATATGGTAGAAATTACCTTAATCCTTCCACAAAGGTACTTAAAGCCACTTTTCTTTATCTATTTAATTTGATAATCACGTACTACACTGGGAACAAAGAATGGACATTTTTACATAAATTTAACGATATGTGTTTTGAAAGCAGAAAAGTAAAACAAAAATAAAGCATAAAAGAGAACACGAAACTTAGTTTGTAGAATTCTGCCACCTTTTGATTTATGATCTGATTCCCCCAAATATGTATGAGATGGGACTCATGAATCTGCTCTTTCCTCTGTTTCAATTCCCATGTGCTTTTCACAGAGTAAGCATCTTACTGAACTCCTGAATGTTCATTCAGTGTATTTTTGGTATATTAAGACATATTTCTCTTACAGTAATGGTTTTTTTTCTTTTTTATGCCCAAGCCATAAAGTTTATTTTGTATTCAAATAAAGAAACAGTGATCTGATTCAATGCCTCTCTGAAGGAAAACTAGCTGTGTTGGGATTTTGAGAGATGGTAGAGGGGGTTTGTCTCTGACACAGCAATTTTTAGGGAAATGGAATACTATTGTTGACTCTACGTAACGTCCATCTTTCTGCATATTTTAAAACTCACACCTCAGAACCTAACTATACACAAGTATGTAGAAAAAAAACCCCACTTATCAGAGCAAGATAGGGAACAATAAGAAGTAAACAAGAAGATAGTGTCCTTTGGGGGATTAAATTTTGGTGGGGGAAAAATAACATTCACACAAAACCCAATAAATAGAACAGCTTTTGGTTAGTATTCTGAAAGAAACAGGAAAAGTAATGTGATGGCAGCTGAAAGGATGGAGTAGATATGGTTACTTTAAAAAATGCAGTCATTGAAGGGGTTTCTAAGAGGGAGTCTTACAGCGATACAAGCTCATAAAGAGCCAGGGAAAAGAGTGAAGGTCTTAGTGAAGAGTAGGTCAGAAAAGGGAATAACCTATCCAAAGTTCCTGAGGCAAGAAGCTTGATTTGTATAGAAAGGTGTGATGTTGGGGTGAAGCTAATATGGACATAGAGAGGGAAATGAAGATAGAGACATTGGTACAAAACCAGTTGCCCAAGGCCTTGTAGGTCAAAGTAAGAAATTCAGGATTTATTGGGAAGGCAGCTGTTACTCGACAGGCTGAAATGCATCCAGCTAACTGATGCAAATGTTCTCAGAAGCACGAGGTACATGTGACCAAATCCCATAAATAATGAGAGACTAGTGCTCTTCTTTACATTTCAATAAATTATTCTCAAAAATCTAAAGAATTTTATATATTTATAAAATAAATACATCAAGGCAGGTACCATGGACGAAGCCTTACTGCTAGACAAAATGGTCCCATGATAGTCCCAGGAGCAGCAACTTTAAAAAGAATCCCAGTAATGGCTGTTGGTATGTTCATTCTCTGTCTTGGGCTTTGCAATCACATTTTCAAACATTATTGACTCTCCTCGAAATTCTCAACTCCACTGCTGCCAAGAAATAACTTTGTTTCTTTGTTCACAGAATAAATTTAGAAAGACATAAGAAAGAAAGAAACCATTAGATAAGAACTTCTAGGTGGCTTAACTACAAAACATCCGAAAATTCTATTTCTATACCCTTCCTTGTCCTACTTCAATAGATACAATAGAGGACTTGGTCTTAATAATAAGCAGTCCTCCTTACTGTGTTTAAAATCCCAGTTCATCTGACGCCTCCAGAACTACCTTATTTCAATTACCCCTCTTCTCTCTTGCATATACAGTTGACCCTTGAACAATATGAGGGTTAGAGCACTGATCGCTTATGCCATGAAAATCCAGTACAACTTTTGACTCCCCCAAAACCTAACTTCTAATAACCTACTATAAACCGGAAGCCTTACTGGTAACACAATCAGTTAACACTTATTTTATTTGTTATATGTATAATATACTGTATTCTTACAACAGAGTCAGCTAAAGAACAGAAAATGTTATCAGGAAAATTATAAAGAAGAGAAAATACATTGATAGTTCTGTACAGAATTTATTGAAAAAAAATTGTGCAAGCGGACCTGAGTATTTCAAACCTTTGCTGTTAATGGTCAACTGTACGACCTCTTCTAATAGGATCCTTTTAGACACACAACATTCTCATTAAGACCAAGAAGAAAAAAGAAATCCTTAACCCCAAATCCTTGTCCACCTGTCATCTGATCGCTCTTCATTTGACCGCTAAGCTTCTGCCAGAGTTGGCAGCAAGACTGTCTACAATCTCACCTCCTGTTCTCTTCCAAGCATATTCCATTTTTAATCTGGCCCCGTTTTCCACTAAGATTACTTGACACTGTCATCAACGACCTCCGTGTGTCGCTATGAAATAGGAATTTTCAGTGCTAATATTCCTGACCTCTCTGCAGCATTAATACCACAGACCTCTTCCCCTCCTAAACCACTCTCCCTTTAGCTCCTGTGCTGAGGCACTGCCTCGGCTTCCCTCTCTCTTCTTAAGCTCCTCCTTCTTGGCCTAATTTGCAGTCTCATTCAGTCTTGAATATTGTAAGGCTCAGCTCTAAGGTCTCTCATCTTTTCAGTCCTTATTTTCTTCCTAGGAAATATACATATATATTTTTAAAATTCACAGATGGCCTTTAATTTCTATTTCTAGCTCAATCCTTTTTTCTGAGTTTTGGTTGTATAAGAAAGAAGTTTCCTTCTTCACCCCTGAAAGATACCTTACATTTCATATACCAAACACGAATTCGCTGTGGCAGAAAGACCCTAGGGTAGCCCCGATAAGTCCTGCCCCTGGTGTTCACATCTTGTATATTCTCTCCCTTTGAGTGTGGGCAGAATTGTGATTCGTTTCTAGCCAACAGAATATGACAAAGCTGAAAGGGTTTTGAAAATGTAACAAAGGATACACATCAGATGATTCTGAGCTAATCAAAAGGGAGATAATCCTGGATGGGCCCTCTTAGTTAGATGAAAAGCCCTCTAAAAAGGGGTACTAGGCCACAGGCAAAAGGTTCTCCTTGTTGGCTTGATGAAGTAAGCTGTCGTGTGCAGGAAGTACCGATGACAAGGAGCCGTACACACGGCCTCTAGGAACTGAAGGTGGCTCTCCAAAGGGCAGACTACAAAACACCAGGGCCCCCGGCCCTACAGTCAGAAGGAAACAAATTCTGCTAACAATCTGAATGTGTCTGAAAATAAGTGGATTCTAAGAGCGCCTCCAGATAAAATGCAGCCAAACCAACACCTGGAGGTTAGCCTAGTGAGACACTGAGCGGAGGATCCAATTAGGTTGTGCTCAGACTTTTGACCCAAGAAAACCGTGAGATAAAAAATAGGTGGATTTAAATTATGTCTGTTACACAACATTAAAAAACGAGTACACTCTCAAACATGACCTCAAACCTTATCCTCTCCTAGGCATACATTCTCATGTGTATCACCACCATACTGACAGCAGCACGGTGCAGGAAACTTGCCTTCTATTGTCACTTGAAAGAAGAGAAGAGTCCTCCTCCTGGTCTACAAAGCACCCTCCCCCCCAAGTCTCATTCCCACCCAGATCTCCAACCCCTTTCTTTCCTCATGTTCTTCTTTGGCTTCCACCACAGTGGCCAATCTCCGTTTCTCAAGCCTATTGTGTAGCCTCCCGTTGGGTGCCTTGTTGAAGTCTATCACATATTCCTGGAAGTTTCTAACTTTCTTGCTTACTTAAAAACATTTTTTCTGGGGCGCCTGGGTGGCACAGCGGTTAAGCGTCTGCCTTCGGCTCAGGGCGTGATCCCGGCGTTGTGGGATGGAGCCCCACGTCAGGCTCCTCCGCTGGGAGCCTGCTTCTTCCTCTCCCACTCCCCTGCTGTGCTCCCTCTCTCACTGGCTGTCTCTATCTCTGTCGAATAAATAAATAAAATCTTTAAAAACAAAACAAAACAAAACATTTTTCTTCATCAGTTCGGTTGCCATTTCTTCAGGACTGCTTTCCCTACTTCCACGACTAAAATAATTTTTGTGCTACTAGCAAGCAACTATGAAAATCGTTCCTGAGTGATNGTGCTACTAGCAAGTAACTATGAAAATCGTTCCTGAATGACTTTTGGAGCCCCATGCTCTTCACACTTAGTATCCCAGGGAAAACTGCTCTACCCACCATTCTAAGCCTGGGTTCTAAAGCCAGGTTCATGAACATGTTACCTGTGCAGTTGCACTGGGCCTTGAGCTTGAATGCTGTCCTTCAGCCATCTTAAAATTCTCAAATGTTTTTCAATAAGGGGACACACATTTTCATTTTTACTGGGCTTCCTAGTTTATCTAGCTGGATATGGCTTATACTCTTTTCCTTCCCCATCTTCCTTGAAAATCAGAATAAAACATTTTGTTTCCATTTACATTAACAAAGTCCAAATTTGGAGATGGGGAAAATACTCCCAAAGGTATTGGTTATGCATTTTATTTTTACTTCAAATTATTAAACAATTATTCAGATTTTTGAGAACCTAAAAATCCTACAGAGTTTTGTCTTTTCCATGTAAAAATTAAAATACCTCCACTAAAGACTTGTATCAAATTTAATTTCTTTATATAGATTGAGGTAGGGTGGTAGCTGGAGAACGGTGCGTATTTGCTGAATACATAAAAACTCATTGAGATATATCCATCTGTTATTCACAGATTCTGTTAATAGCCTTCATTGCTTATGAGTTGTCAGATTTCAATCAAAAAGTTGAAGTTTGTTTCCCAGTAACCAGCAGTTTCATATGCATAATGGAAAATTTCCTCAGAGTTCCCATTTTTTCCTGGTCATTGTCCATTGTGACTTTATGCTTATGAATTATTTATATTTGCTAAACTGAAATTTCATATTCACAATCACCACCAGCTCTTACTTAAGTCAGCTACTAGCATCTTATTAATTTTATGAACACAGTAGTCTCTTCTAATTTTTGTATATACTCTTTCTGAAAGATCATCATCAGATTTTGTTTTGTCTGTACTGAAATATGCCATGTTTAGAAAGAAAAAAAGCAGTATTCCCCCAAGATAACTTGGTTATATAATTTGCTTTCAAATTTCCAATTATTAATCCTATCCATTAAGTTTTTCAAAGAACTAAATAAAAAGCATTCCCCAGCATGAGTTTCATTCTCCTATGTAACATGAAATTGTCTCAACTAAAGATGTGTATCAAATGCACTTTCCTTACTAATTAATTTGGTAGTTACTTATTACATTGAAATTTAGATGTACTAATCAAACATTTATTTTGTAATTGTATTACATTAACCCTGATTAAGGATGTATTTATCACTTCAAGGATTACATTAAAATGCAAATGCTACAACTGTTGATTGATGTTAAATTATATCTATCAAATAAAGCAATTACTAGTGAGCAACTAACAATTGATCCGAAGTCTTTTTTATGTTATGAATTTATCACTTTTTATATGTGAGAAAGTGAATATGCTGATTTCTTAAGAGTTTCAATCATGGAAAATTAAATAACATCTGTAACTTATAAACTCTAAAATTTCTCATTTTCTAACACAAAACATTAAACTTAACACCAACTCAGTTAAAACATGTTAAAAAATAGAATATTTATTGGAAATGGACACAGTACTATGGAACAAAAGTATAATTCCCAACACAAATATTCAGATGCTTTTTCTTTGGCGAAAAGAAGAGGAAGCAAAAATTATAAAGCCCTATTTGAAAAAAATATCATCTTAGTTAAGAATGTATTAGGATCCTTGATGAAAAAAAGAACTCAAAAATACCTTCTAACCACATGAATCTTAAAATATCAGTTGGAAAAATCAGTACTATCTCTTTAGTTTAACTGTGTTGATAACAGTTTCTTTAGCCCTGTGTTTCTGTCCAAACTAAGGTTCAAAAATCAGTTGCTTGCGATTAAGTATATCATACTAAGTTCCATTTGTTCATTATTAAAAAAAATTAAAAAGGAATTAAACTTTCCTTTCCTAGGCCAGAGCTAAATATTAAAATTCAATTACCTTTGGTAGCCAAAGTATTATCTTAAAATTACAAAAGGACATTGATAACTCAAGGGTTAATTATTTCTTGAAGCCAACTCTAATGGTTACATGAACAACTATTCCCCCCTACAGGAGTATTGGGTTCATTCTAACCTCCTCTCTTTCCTTATTTGTAACTTCTTTACTGACAATAAGAAACATGGCTTTCATCTATAATATACTATTTTTTTTTTTTTTTTTTTTTTAGAGACAGAGCAAGCAAGGGCACATGAGTCGGGGGGGAAGGGACAGAGGGAGAGAGAAAGAGAGAAAGAATCCCAAGCAGGCTCCATGCATAGTGCAGAGCCCGACGCGGGGCTGGATCTCATAACCCTGAGATTATGACCTGAGCCAAAATCAAGAGTCAGACGCTTAACCAACTGAGCCATCAGGTTCCCCTATAATATACTTATTTTTAAAATTGTTATATATATAAACTAGTTTCAGAATTGATAACCTTGTGAAAACTTATTTACTAGCTAAAGTACAATGCTTTTTGTGTTTGGTCAAAATTCAATTTCCAAAATAACTTAAATGATCTCTGTTATTCCCACCATCTTCATAAATTACCCATTTCTAATACAATAAATTAGGTTCATTTATTCTAATTTGCTACAATTCTGTTTTCATTCCCCCACATCATGTTTTTTTAAAAAATTCACATACAGTGAAATTCATTCACTGTGATGTATATTTATGAATTCTAATGAGCTCTATGAATTCTGAAAAACACAGTCATGTATCTACCTACTCAAAATAGTTTAATCAACCTCCAAACTTTCTTGCCCTACTTCTTTGTTGTCAATCTTTTCCCCTACCTATACCCTAGTAAAGACTGTTTTGTTTTCCATCTTACAGTTTTGGTTTTTCCACATATCATAAATAAAATCATATATATATCTTTTACAAAGATAGCAATGTCAAATACTCCAAGTATAATTCCACAATTATTTGCTTATTTCTCCTTTAAGTTTTATCAGTTACTATTTCATGGATTTGGAGCTCTGTTGTTAGGTATATGTTAAAAATTTTTTTCTTGAAAAGTTGAGCCCCTTTATCATTTTTAATATTCTTCCCATGTCATTGTCCCCTTGTTCTGAAATTTATTTTGTGTATCAATATAGCTACTCCAACTTCTTTTTTGGTTAGTGTTGCAGGCTATATTTTTTCCATCCTTTTGTTTTTAACCAACCTATGCTTTGATAATTAAATTGAGTTCCTTGTAGAAGCATGTAGTTGAACTTGCTTTTCTTTTTCTTGGGGGCAGGGAGAGGGTCCATTCTGACAAGTTTTTACACTCTTTAAATCTTTCATATTTAATGTGATTACTGATACATTTGGATTGAAATCTACCACATTGTTAGCTGTTTTCTACTTGTTTCATATGTTCTTTGTGTCTTTTCTGTACTCTACTTATTCCTTATTTTTATCTGTATATCTATAATAATTTTGAAGTTAGTATTCACCATATACATTATTATTAAGAGTCTACCTTTAAATAATATTATACCTCTTTCTTGCAGTGCAAAGATCTTAGTCTATTGCTTTTCCTCCCTCTCTTCAAACGACCATGTGTGTCGTAGATTTTATTTTTACCTACATTATGAATGAATATTGTTAACTATTTGAAGAGACCATTGCATGCATTTCTGACCAAGTAGTGTTCTCTTTAGTATTTCCATTTAATTCTTACCTACAGTTTCTGCCTCTCTGCTGAAATTACCCATCTGCTCCTGTATGTTGTCTATCTTTTCTATTAGAGCCTTTAACACATTTATTAATCAGTGATTTTACATGCTTTTCCAGATAGCTCAAACATCTGTGATATACATGAGCATGATTCTGTCGATCAAATGGTCTTTGGGGAGTGTTTTTCTTTTGTTCTGTTTTGTTTGTGTTTGTCTGTTTGCCTTTGTATATGTCTCATAATATTTTGTTCAAAACTGATAAGCAGGGGAGCCTGGGTGGCTCAGTGGTTAGGCGTCTGCCTTCCGCTCAGGGCATGATCCCGGCGTTCCGGGATCAAGCCCCACATCAGGCTCCCCTCACTGGGAGCCTGCTTCTTCCTCTCCCACTCCCCCTGCTTGTGTTCCCTCTCTCGCTGGCTGTCTCTTTCTGTCAAATAAATAAATAAAATTTTTAAAAAAACTGATAAGCAGTAGGAACTGAGGTGATTAGATTTATGCTTGGAAATGACCACGTCTTTTCTTCTGCTATACCTTTCACGTGGNTTTTAAAAAAACTGATAAGCCGTAGGAACTGAGGTGATTAGATTTATGCTTGGAAATGACCACGTCTTTTCTTCTGCTATACCTTTCACGTGGGGGCTGCATCATTCTCCTAAGGAGTCAGGCTGGCTGTGAGCTGGCTATTCCACCATGTACACCACAAGCTTCACACTCCTCTAGCAGTACCTTGGGTTTAGGGCGGTGACTGGCTTGCCAAAGGGTTTCTCTCAATGTCTATTCTATCTTTAGCTTAGGTTTCTCCTTCGGGCCGTGCCTCAGAGTCCTGCAGCTATCACAGCGGTATCCTAACATGACTTCCACTTGATGTTTGCTTCCCTGATGGTGGAAGCTAGAGAGGTATTCTGATTTTCTGACTAAACCTGGGTTTTAAGCAGCCACTATGATTATGTTAATGAGAGCGTGGCTTTCTCAACCGCCCCCGTCGCTCCTCCCTCCTTCAGTTCTATTTGTTGACCTGGTGGGTATTCCTATCTCCTCTGCAGGGATTGTGGCCTTTTTCTTTTTTCTTTTCTTTTTGTTTTCTCTTTCTTTTTTGCATTCTTTTCTCCCAGTTTCCTTGAAGCCACCACTTTTTGTTGCCATTTTCCCAGAATATTGGTATTTTTCTGCTTCAGAGAGGTAAGGGAGAAGGGAGAGACAGGGAAGAATTTTCAGTCACTGCTATTCCCCTCTTTCATGCCTTCACTTAGTTGGTAACTTTTTCATGAGTTTAGTCTCCCCTGAGTGGGACCAATTACGGGAAAAAAGCTTACAAAGAAAGTATGCATCTCTTGATAGTCTCCCCTCAGACTCCACCACCCCTTCAAAGATTCTAACTCAATTCTTCTTAGTCCAGCTGCATTATCTCAAGTTAGCAAGTGTTTGCACCTCTCTCTCTCTCACTGCTGGCACCTGTCTCTCCCAGATTTCATTTAGCTCTTCTTTCTGATGGGTTCAAAAAAAAGCTATGACAACTTGTAGATTATCTGACTTGTTTCTTTTCGTACGGTTATCTGCTGATCTTGGTTCTTTCAGTTTCCCAGAGGAAACTAAGATAAGGTTGATTTTGAAAACCACATAATTCATTATTTAAAAAAACTAAAGGAGAGAAACGGAAGAAGGACATTAACATTTACTGGCATCTGCAATATGTCAGACACAATGCAGGCCAAGTGATTTGCATATGGCATCAGATTTAATTTTTATAACATTTCCACTTTATAAACTTTGTGAAGGTGAGAATACTGCAGAAAGCAATTGTGTTTGTTGCCCTTATCTGGCTAAATGGGAAATATTGTATTGTGCCCAGGGCTGTTATCTTTCATGCATTAAATGCCCAGTGACCGTAGCTGTTAACCTTCATGCATTAAAAAAATGGAGGCATCAAGACAAGTCTTATTCAAAAATAATTCAATCCAATACCATTTAAATATAGGAAGGAATATACTGCTGCTAATTTTATTAGGGAATGGTCCACTAAAATACTATTCCGTAAAGCCAGAAATAATATGGGATTCAGTATAGGGTCTGAATTAAAATCTCAAGTCTCAGGCTCTCACAAAAGATAAAAAATGAACAGCCAAAATGACACTCAGATTAGTTTTCTCTCTTCATCTTTCTCTTCTAACACATAAACAGTTATCAGTTTTTTACCTACAAGATTAAAATATAAGGTGTATGAATTAAATCTTGTATATTAAAGACATTCAGATTTTTTCATAGTATGACCGCAAAACATTTTTGTGAGCCAGTGAAGCATACACTGACTTTCTCGTTACCTCCACTGAAAAGTCAATGGTGTTTACAAAAAAACAAAAATGAACTTTACGGTGAGGGCTTTATCATTTGTCTTTCAGCTCTACTAAAGTTGTTTATGTAACATGTATTTGAGAATACATTGCTATACTTTCAACATTTTTGAAGTTAGATAATTCTCAGAGATTTCCTCTAAATCTGATGCAATTTTTATAACCTAACAGTTACAGTGTTTCTGTTCTGAAGATGGACGAATTTAGAAATGTTCCAGCTGTCTATGAAACTCAAATTGCTTATTGGAAAGAACGACGTGACTGGATTTTTCTTCAAATTCATATTTAGAGAATCAGACACTGAGATAGCTTAACACGTAAAGATTTTTAGCATACAGAAATATCTTGACATTATGCTGAGTGTTAACATTAAGAATAAAAAAAATCTTCAATATTTTCCAGAATCATAAAGTTAACACATTTGTTTAGTAGTAGTCTAAGTTGAAAGAGTCAGAAATTCTAAGAATTTCCTTCATCACTCTATGTGGTTGCCTGAAAAATGGTCTCCCAAAGCTATTTACGTCCTAATCCCTGGATCTTGTGTAAATTACCTTATAAGACAAAGTCTGTGCAAATGTGATAAACTATCTTGAAAATGGGGATGCTATGGTCTAAATGTCTGCATCCTCCAAATTTATCTGTTGAAATCCTAATGTCCAACATGATGGTATTAGGAGGTGAGGCCTTTGGCCAGTATTTAGGTCATGGGACTGGAGCCCTCATGAATGGGAATAGTGTTCTGGTAAAACAGGCCCCACAGAGCTCTGTAGCTCTTCCTTTCACCACATGAAGACACAGTGAGAAGGTACCATCTTTGAACCAGAAATGGGTTGTCATTGGCCACCATACCAAATCTGCTGGCACCATGAAATTGGACTTCCCAGACTCCAGAACTGTGAGAAATGATTTTCTGTTGTTTATAAGCCAGCTTGTCTGTGGTATTTTGTTACAGGAGCCCAAATGGACTAAGACAGGGGAGTTTATCCTGGACTATCCAGATGGGTCTTAAATGCAATCATGTCTATCCTTATCATAGGGAGGTAGAAGGAAAGGTCAAACACACACACACACACACACACACACACACATGCACAAGCAGGCCATGTAAATACAGGGCAAGGGGATTTGAAGATGCTGGCCTTGAAAATGAGAATGATGTGGCCAGAAGCCAAGGAATGCTGGCAGCCCCTAGAAGCTAGAAGAGGCAAAGAATGGATTCTCCTCGAGAATCTCTGGAGAGATTGCAGCCCTGATAATACATTGATTTGGGCTTAATGGTATTGATTTCAAACCTCTGGCCTTGAGAACTGTGAGAATAAATTTGTATTTTTTAAGCAACAAAGTTTGTGGTTAATTCATTACAGCAGCCACAGGGAACTAAAACACTATTTAAAAAATAACTTATGTATTCAAAGCACACTCATCTATAAATACTTCAAAAAGTCCCACTGGCCTGAATTAGCCTGCAATATTGGCCTGCTTTCATTCTGCTGAGGAGGATATATACACTTAGAATACTGCTATAAGCATCCATATGGTTGATAGGTAGTTGATGATTAGCTAGACAAAGTAATTGCAGTTTACTTGGATCAAGAATTGACTTGGATTACATCTCAAATAGGAAAAAGAAATCCTAGTGCCTTTAACTGTAGTTAAATGATTCTGTAGTTTCATATTGCTTCTCAAACATCTTGTTCTATAAAAAAAAATGATGCTTTTACAGCTATCATTCAATATGTTCCATTTCCTTTCATAATTGATGATGTAAATCACGTGAAACTATAATCAATATGTTGTTTGCACTGACCTTGTCATCCTAAATATGAAAACAGAATAGTAATAGTAATTGCACTAAATGAAGAGTACTACAGAATCAAAACCTCTGACACTATGATTAAAAAATGGCACCAATTCTAATGGCATCAATCTACAAACTAATTGGCAACAAAATATAAATGATGATTTTGAAAGATGTGCAGAGAGGATTGAAAAAAATCTACTTTGCTTTTTAAATATCCTTCCAAATGAATAAAGATAATTATAAATTGACTGTTTTCCCTCATGTGCTCAAGAATTGCTTTGCTTAGCTGTTTATCAGAAAAAAAGGAATCTAAAACCAATTCCTATTTATTACTATTTTATTTATTAAAATGAACCATAATACTGAAGGTAGGAAAGTAAAATGATAGTAAATAATTATGAAAATTAAATAGAATAGAATGATAGTAGGATGACGTTAGGACGTTGTTCTGCAATGAAACTCCCTCCTTTGAGCACCTTTCAGGGCAACACTTGTCAGATCTGAATGTGCACTCAAATCAACTATGGATCTTGTTAAGATGCATTTTCTAATTCAGTGGGACCTGAGATTCTGCATTTCTAACTAATTCTCAGATGATGCTGCTGCTGGCCCATGGCCCAGGCTTTAAGTAAAGAAGCGTTCAGGATATGAGAAAGAAGAGTCCTATTTATCCCTTGTTACCTCAAGATCTAAACTCAGTATGCAAATATCCTTGTGTTTCAATTTAAATGGAGCCTCAAGTGGAACAGCACATAATCAACGCCCACAAAACTATATAACAAGTGTTAATTGACTCCCAGTTCTCCTTATGTTAATTAAGATGCAAAGGTATTATTTAATTTCAAGAGAACAGCTCTTCCTAAAACCTCATGAGTCCCCACAGCCTGAAGTGAACTTTCAGGCATTTCCACATTGAAAGGTGAACTGGCAAGGTGAGCTGGCCTTGGGAATCTCCCCAGGACCTTAAGAAGGTGTGGAGGGAAAACTCCAAATAGGCATCTATACACTGCAAACTCCTGATTATCTCAAGCTGTCATTTATGTTAACTCTGGTTCTCATTTCATTTATAATCCTAAACAGAAAGGGGAAAAGATACAAATTTTGACTCAGTATAATACAGCACAGCAACTTGGGTCAAAGACTTTTTATAATTTTAATTCTGAACTGGGCACCACAAATTACTCTATTCCAACTTTAAGGAGCAAAACACCTATTATTTCACCTTTATGAAAATAAAATAGTGAAACTTACAGCATCGATAATATGTCTTATTTTTGACATACCTTGTTGAAGTTAGCCTAGTATCATAGCCACATTGAATATTAATGTCAA